>NC_021161.2:44872751-44876294 GCF_000331145.2 Cicer arietinum
AAAAGTTTTGGGAGCTACCATAATCTACCCCTTGAATTTCCTAGTCACCAAGGTAATTAAACCTTTAAAAATATAGTAGTAATTAATGGATCACTCACCCCTCTTCCTCTATATAAACCTCACATTTCTTCCATATTATTTGCTACATCACTTTTCTTAATTTTTTTCCTCCTCACACTTCTTCCTATTCCTATCAATCCTTGTATTCATAGCAATCAATCTCCCACATATACTTTACCAAACCATCACTTCCATCTACACATATACCTTACCAAGCCACCACTTCCATCTACATTAAAAACCTCCAATTCACTCCATTTTCCTTTCCTTTTCCTTTCATACATTCATTTTTTCATATACTTGAGCTTGCATTCATACATGAGTTAAGTAATCTCTTTATCTATATATTGAAAAATGCATTGATATATGAATGCTAACAAAGACAATCAAGCTAAAAAAACGTATATTTGTAATTCATTGTTATTAAACAAGTGTGCTATATCAATAGTTATTAATAATACATATATTTATATTAGATTTTAATTGTTAATATACATGCAGAACTAATATAATATATTATACTTTAAATAAGATTCAAATTCCAATTTGTTTTCTTTTTACATTTTTACTTTAGATATTTTATATTATGTTTAAATATTAATTAAAATAAATATTTAGAACATACTACTTTTAAATTAGTTTCACACACTCACACATTAAATATATATAAATATTGATAAAGTTATGATTTTTCTTGTACTTTAAAGTTTTGAGAATTTTTTAATTGATGTTCTTAATTTTATAAATAATTTATTATATTAATTTAACGGTACAAAACTACACATTTAAAATATGACTTGTTAATTCACTTAATATTTGTTTTAGATGAGTTATATTTGTCAAGATATAGTTTTGTTTAAGTAATAATCAATAATTTTTTTAGGAAATATTCAATAAATTTCAGCGATTACACATTGGAGAGTGAAGGCCATTAATCAACATTCATATTATTATTATTATTATTATTATTATTATTATTATTATTATTATTATTATTATTATTATTATTATTATTATTATTATTATTATATAATAACAATGAATATAAATAAAAATTATTAGTAACCATGAACAATAGATGATTTTATTTTGGACTTATGACAACAGTTAATTACAAAAAATCATTTCAAACCTTACCCAAAAAAAAACGAGATGTTTTATATTTTCTATATACCATTTATACATAGAAAATTTTCATTTTAAGAAGTTACAAAAATTTCAATTTGTTTTATTTATTTATCTGAAAAAAATTGAATCTATTTTGATATAGATTGCATCTATGCATTAAACAAAATTGAAATGAGGTATTGAATAATGTGGACATATTTTGATATTGATTGCATCTATAACAAAATTGAAATAAAAAATACAAATAATAAAAATAAAAACCTTGGAGTTATGTCAAAATTTGATACACACCAACCAACTCCTTATCAAATTACCACTTTGAACACTCTCTTTGATCAATGAAATAAAAGAATCATTTTACAATTTTAATTAAAACCAATAATAATTAAAACCACAAAATGGGAGACCAGCATAAGTAAACCATTATATTAACATATTTGACATATTTTTTTGTAATTCACGATTCACAGTATGTTAATAAACCATTATATTAACATTGAATTTTATAATAACAAAAAATAAAAATAATTTTTTATTAAAATTTACTAAAAATAATAAGGTTTACCATTGGATCATAACAATATTAGATTATCCATATTTATTGAGAGTGTGTCTCTAATATTGTAAAACAACTCTGTTATGTACACTTTTATCTTCCCGAATGGAACACATCTGCAACTTATTAGTAATCAATAAAATTTGCATTTAAAAATAAAAACTATGATAAACTAGCAGACCAAAAAATGCATGAGGACTTGATCTATGGTTTAATTAATTTATTGACTATTATATATTGACTTGCTTCATGTATAATTTTATTATTTTTTTGAAAGGATAATCCGTACTTATTATTATGTAGTGTTTATTTATTATTGATTAATAAATTATAATTACTCTAATAATATTTAGTTTTGTGTTGTATTTTAACAGTATTGTTTTAGTCTTTCTAGGAGCTATAACTTTTATTTTCAGATTCTCTCTTTATCTCTCTCATTTATTTTTTACAACTACTTTGTAAAATAAATTTTAAAAATTGTTCTATACACTTGTTTTATTATTTCAAACCTCAACTTTTTTGTATAAATCTAAAATACAACATTTATTTTATGGTTTCTTGCTAGCCCATGTTGTTTACACATTAATTAATTATTTCTAGTACTAATTAATTGTAAGGATGTGTAGACCTTAAAATTTTATAATTCTTTACAGAAAGTGGATGATTTTTTGTGATATGATGTTGAGTGTAGACAATTAATTTTGTAAGAATTTGACTAGTGCTTGTACTTCTTCTAATATTTTTTGAAGAAAGTTTTTTTCCTTTAATATATTTCTTGCTTATAAATAAAATGGTTTAGTTTCTTTTTCATATTTACGTATTTATTTGTTATAACTTAATTTAAAATAAAGATTGAGCATGTTTTCAAATGTTAACAAACATATTTTAAATCGCTTATGTATTATTTTGTTCTAAAAGCGAGAAAATATAATATTTGTGTGTGAAAAATTCACTTAATATTTTGTATGCCGCAACATATGAAAGTGTTAGATTGTCGATAAAGAAGAAACACGTTAAAAACGATGTCATAATTATGGTAAACAAGTGTTAACTTCTAAGTTCATAAAAAATAAAGTCCTACATAACTTTCAATTATTAATTTAATTAGTAGACACTTGTATTATCTATCAAAAAAGTGTACCATAATTTGTTGTTCGACAATTGGAATTTTAACTAACTTCTCTTATTTAATATCATTGTATTACTTAAACATCAAGATCAAGGTCAATCTAAGATATAAGATATTGGGAGACTTGTCAATTCTAATATGAGATATTTTAAATGTCTATAATGGTATTATAGTAAAATTCTTAAGTATTTTATATGTGTCAATTTATACGTCGGTAATCAGTTCGAAGACGATCATCATTTATATTTTTATTGATATACGTGTTAGTAACCAATTCGAAGACGATAATTTATAATTTTGTCAATCTATCAATCCGAAAACGATCATTTATATTTTTGTCAAAGTCATTAACCAATCTAAATTATTTCATCTTTGTCAAACATGTTTATCACATCCTTATGTCACATCTCATCTTTTACTTTCACAATTTATTTAGACAAAATTTAGATTTTTAGATTTAATTATCTTTTACAACGATAATATTTATATTATCTACTAAATATAATTAAATAGGGGCAGCTGCAGTACCCCAATTTTGTCTTACCATTTGAAAATGATTTAAAAAATAATAATAATAAAGAATAATATATATTTAAGTTAATATTAATTTTGCACAATTAATTATAGGTAATAGTATTTTAACGTATGTCGTAGGGTGCTAGTACTTTCC
>NC_021161.2:44876469-44927934 GCF_000331145.2 Cicer arietinum
TATATATATATATATATACATATGTATGTATTTTATTGACATTATGAAATTATTGAATTATGTTTATTCTGCATCCTACACATTTACTAAGACACACACTTATGAGCGAGACTCTATATACGGGCCTGAGTAAAGCTTAAGTTTAGTTAGGGATTTAGTGGTAATCATGTTGGATGTACATCCTATTTGGTTATTACAAAAATCTCATCTAGAGTGTGACTCTATTAGAAATACCTACATTTTGGATGTACTTCCTATTTGTAGTGATGTTTCGATACGAGTACTTGGCTCTAGAAACCAATGAATTTTAGGATTATAGAACCTACCCAGAAAAGAATTCACGAATATAGAAGCTTATAGACTTTAAAATTTCTCCAATCTTGGATAGAATGCATCTAAGTCATATCCTAGCTTTCTTGCTTTTAAATGACATATTTTTTACTCCATTATATGTAAACAAAGCCTGCTTACTATTTTATTATTATTCTTTCACTAAAGAAAATATTTTACTTTTTTCTTTTAATTTTTTTTTTTTGAAGTTTAGCTTTTTAATTTTTTCTTAAAAAAAATATTAACAATAAGTATTGAAATTGATTGAGATGAGACATTTTATTAATCTTAAATATTTATAACATCTGAGTTGTGATAACTTGATGATCTTACACTTTAAATAAATAATCTTTTAATAAAATTGGATTGATCAAGATATGACACCTTGTTAGTCCTAGTTTAAAATGCATGAGTTGTGACAACTCTGTGATCTTAAACATTTTCAGCCAATTTCAAACAAAAAGAAACATACTCATTATAATAAATTTCTCAGACTCGAAGTGTTTTTCAAAGACCATTTTTTTTGTTTTATTTTTAAGGATTTTCCAATATTTTTTAAAAATAAATTTTGATGGCGACTCTATCGAATTTGAGAAACACTCAAAAATTTAGACCGCGACACAAATACAAAATGTTTTTGATAGCCTGTATATTAAGTAAAAATTTAATTTTTTTTAAAGCTTAATTAAAATAATTGCATTTGATGGTCTTATCCAGCCAACTCTATATCTATACAAATGAAATGAATATGAGAGCACTTATTTTATAGTGATAATTTTTTTTAAAAAATTGTTTGACATATCTTGGCTTGTTCATATGTATAAAATTTAGTATTGATATTGTAATTATAACTTTGAAACCATTTAAATATATATTAGTTGATCTAGAAAGATGGTAGTCCCTTATTTTTAGTCATAATTTTATTTTGTTTAGTAAGAATTTCACTTTATAACGTGATAGATTGAAATTCTGTAGACTTTATACGAAATAAAGTTGACTAGTAATTATTATACACTACTATATATATTCATAATATTTTATAGCAAACTTTTAAATATGGACGAGACGAGACCCAAGTGTATCATATGCACAATAGTTTCGTTAGTGTTTGAGAAAAAAAAAATACTCATAACAGAAAACAGAGGCACATTTTTTAAAAATTAAAGAAAAGAAAACAAAGACACAAAAGTTAAAAAGTTATTAGATCCTTGATCTTGAAGAGAATAAATAAATGAAAACTACCCTCTAGTGGGTTTCTAAATTAAGCTTTTGTTTAAAATAACTACTATTTTGTAAAATTATTTTTGAAATACATTTTGCAAAACTAAATTAAAATAAAACACATTTTAAACTCCTTTCAAAGAAAGTATAGTCATTCTTAATTCGAGTTTCTTCCATAATCTCTTGTTTGAGCAAGATCCACATTTTAATAACATCTTTTTTTTATATAGGTAATTGAGCAAGATCCACGTTTTAATAACATCTCTTTTTTATATAGATAATCTCTTTTTTCATAAAATTAGAATAGGTGTTTGTAGAGTACTAATAATTATATATTTTTATTTTCGAATTTCTTTAAATAAATAAATACTGGCTAATATTGGAGATTAATTTATTCAATTAAAAAGACTATAAAAGAGCATAATTTATCTCTTTCTTTGTCCGTGTCATTTCTAATTCTACTGTGACAATCCATTTTGGTCTTTTTTTTCTCTCTCTAAAAAATTTATTTGATGTATTTGAATTTGAAAATGTGATTTTCTTTCATTTATTATTTACTGTTTATTTGTGTCATATCTTATGTTTATTTATGTTTCTCAATATTGGAACTGCAAAATGAAATATATATTAATGATTTTGGAATACTTTACTATGTTAATTAAAGTGATCAATTAGAAAAATAATTAGTCATATATTAAAAATTTAAAATAACATTTATATTTAAATAACTTTTTTTTGTGTGACTAAATTGATACATATTGTGAAACAGAAGAAGTATATAATAAAATTAAACCATTAGTAGATCATCTTTAAAAAAAAAACGTTAGTTGAAAATATGATTAAGAGCATGTTGGAAATACTTTAATTAGTAGAATGATGAATACATTCAATTAACAGTAAACCCCCCAACATATTTCTTTCTTCAGTTAATTGTGAGAAAATATTCATTGTGAACAAACTATAATATCATAACAAGAATATGTGGAAAAAAAACTACCATCTCTCAATGGTAGTTTAGAATGGTGAGATTGAGAACAAAAATAATAGTTAAAAAAGTTAAGGTTGGATATAGGAATGGAGAAAATGAAACCACGAGAGTTTTGAACAAGAAATTGAAAAATATTCTATTTGTTTTATGTTTTAGAAGATGAGGTTTTGTCTAATAAAATATAATTTTCAAAATTATTTGTATATAATTTATTTTAAATATTATTTTCAAAATAATTAAAAAGTTAAATATTTAATTTAGAATTTTATGGCAGTTTATTAAGCGAACAATTAATCAAATTATTATTGAAATAAGTTAAATATTATCTTGGGATTTTATTGTGAACTTAGTGAAAAGTTATTTTAAAATTTTACATAAGTTTCATTAGGATTTTGTTGCGGATTATTCTTATAGAAAATATCTCTAGTAAATTTACAAGAAAAACAAAATTTTCTTAAATATTTATGTGCGAACTTTGGATCCACTAGAAATGTATTTTATTTAAGTAGATCTACATAAATTTTTTAAACAAAGTCATACATACAGAAAATTTCCGAAGCTAAATCTACATTAAATGACATATTTTTAGAAGTGGTCATTTTAACATTCATCGTAAAAAAACTATTTTATCATAATCATACAACCTAGTGACATACCATGAAAATAACCTCCATGGTACTATATATATACTTGTTTATATATATATATATATATATACTTGTTTACATCTTTACCAGTTATGCGACTATCAAAATATATCATCTCCTTATTGTACACTTCAAATTCATTAATAAATTTATCAATCATTTTAAAATCTTGTAGGATGAGAACCTTGAACACATCATGTTTTGCTAGCTCGTCACGAAGTTTGTTTCAACAGATTTTAGTTTCATATGTTTCTGTCTTACTCATAATGGTTAACATTGATGGCTATAAAAAGGTGCTTGCATCTCGTCGTCTTGTTGAAGTGGATCACCAAGGTTATCCTACATGGTTTTCTACTGATGACCGTATCTTGTTGTCTGAGCTCCAAAAAGGAGTAGCTCGGCCCAACACCATTGTGGCCAAGGATGGTAGTGGCCAATATAAAACGATTACAACCGCTATTAACTCGTACCCTAAGAATCATCAAGGAAGATATGTTATATATGTTAAAATGGGTGTCTACTATGAGTATATTACTATCGACCCTAAAAAAATTAAAATTTTATTATACGGTGATGACCCTACAAACACAATTATCACTGGAAACAAGAGCGTTCAGAATGGACTCAAAACAGACAAAACAGCCACATTTTGTAAGTTAATCATTAATTCTCATATTTTATTCATATATTTTTCTTAAAGTTAATAGAGAGTATAAAGTTATCTTCATAATTAAGTTAGTTGAGAAGAGGGAGAGAGAAAATATTGAATATAGATTCTCTTATGTTAATCTAGTATGCTTATTAGATCTTAATTTGTTAGTTTATTACAAATCGTGTACAATAGTTATGTTAATTAAGAAGAGAGTAAAAAAAATATATAAGTTAATAGATAATTTATTTAAAAATTGCTTGTAAAAATTTAATGCAAAATTTGGGTAATTTTTATCTTGTAGGTGAACGAAAATTAAATATGATGTGTAAGTATATAATTAATCTTATGTGAAATAATTTTTGGATATTTAATTGTGATTGCAGCCACCTTTGGTAAAGATTTTATTGCCATGTCAATTGCATTTGAGAATAAAGCTGGTCCAAAAGCTCAACAAGCAGTAGCGCTTCTTGTTGAAGGTTATCACTCACTATTCTTCCGGTGTGCATTTCTTGGTTATCAAGATGCATTGTACGCAAACAAGGGTAGTCAATTCTACCGTAACTGTTAGATGAGTTTGGTACTACCTTGATTCAGAACTCTAAGATCTTGGTGAGGAAGCCCATTCAAGGACAACAAAACGTTGTGGTGGCAGATGGCTCATCTCACAAGGACACACACACTGGAATAGTTCTTCAAAACTGTTCCATTATGCCACACATTGAGCTATATCCTTATCAGCTTACAGTGAAGACTTACTTGGCAAGGCCATGGAAGGATTTTTCAAGGGCGGTCTTCATTAACAATTATTTTGATGAATTTATTCAAAGAGATGGATATATGATATGGAATATTAATGAAACAAACACTAAAAACTTGTACTTTGTTGAGTTTGGCAATATTGGACCCGATGCCAATGCTACAACAAGAGTTAAATGGGCAAAAGGTGTCATTACAAAAGATGAAGCTGTTAGATTTACTGTTGAACCATGGCTTAATGCTAGCACTTGGTTGCCTTTCAATGGTGTGCCATGCAATAAAGGAATATAGGCTTATGTTATTTTCTTTGTTTCATTTCAACTACAATACTTTGTATTTTAATTATAATTATAATTGTTATAAATAATATTGTATCAATCGAATCCTTAATTATCAAAGAAAAAAACAATCTACAATTAATATTTAAAAAAAAAAGAGAAACAACATATTTATTCTTGTAACATTAAACTCAACCTAAATCATGCGCTCATAATCAAATTATTTTGATTTGAATTTAACTTAAAAATCACAAGTCAAGAGTTTAATCATATTCAAATAAAATTGATGGATTTAAATAATGTAGAATTCAACCAAAAACTATTCAACCAATAATCACACACACACACACATATATATATATATATATATATATATATATATATATATATATATAAATTTAGATTAATCATCATCATCATATAAAAAAATCATCATCACCATATAAAAATGTTGTCTTGTGATACAATTCTCTACATTTCATTACTATTATTATGTTCCTATGCAGTTACAATATCACTACCACATAACAATTCCTTTCCAAATCCTTACCTAACACAAAAAAACACTCTTCCTCCAAAATTTTCAAAAAATGGTTCAAAATTTCAAAGTGTTTATGTATGAACCAAACATAACCCAATTCAAATTTGGAACACAAACACAAGTTGAATCTCTCTTTTACTCTTAACTAAGAAACAGTTCTTACATCACCCAACAACCTGAAGAAGCAAACCTCTTACGCGCCAAGATCTCGTGCTTCTACACGCGCCAAGATAGGTTCGTCCCTCACAAGGATCTCACGCTACCGCCACTCCGTAATTCTTACGCGCCGGTTAAATTGGGTAGCGGAGAGTTCTGCGTTGTTTATCGTGGCAACGACGACGCTTTGTCTTTGGGTGAATCGCAGCGTTTAGGGTATGTTCCTGTGGTGGTTACGGAGGGACCGTTGAACAACATGCCGTTTGTGGATGTGCTGAGGTGGAGGAAGATGGCTGTGTTTGTGAAGAGTTATGTGAAGGTTGATACTGACACGTGGAGGGAACAGCATGAGTTTATGAAAAGATTGGGTTTGGTGGCGAGTAAGCACTTACAGTGGAATCGCAGTTCTATACCGTTGGATGCGTTTAACACTATCATGTATCACTTGTGGGTTAGACGCCATACCGTTAGATATGAAAGAGAATCTCTGATCATGTATACTTAGCACAAAATTATATATGGATGCAAATCTGACTTATTAAAACATAGTGGGACTTAATATTTTTAAATGACTATTTTTTTAGTGTTTGTTTTCTTTATCATTGCTATAATTTACATTTTGTAAGTATTAATTTTTTTTATGTAAATTTTGAGTTATTTTTTTCTTAATGGTTGAGTTATTTTCTTTCTAAATTTTAATGTAACTGTCCATAGTTTTGTTTATTAGTTAATTTTAATATGGTAGTTATTGTGGTATTTATTAATCTATATGAAAAAAAAAAATCATACACAAACAATTAAAGACTCATTTGTTACAAATTCTTAAAAAAATAATTTTATTACTTAAAAATTTAGATATTTTTAAGAAAAAGAGAAGTTGTTTTTATATTATTTTGTATTTTCATTTTATAATAAATTATAATAAATAGATAAAAACTTTTAAAATTAATTAATTTTTTAAAATAAAAAATATAACAATCATATAGTAAGTAATGCTTTAGGATAAATTAAATTTTCTTAGTCTTTCGCTTAAGGTTTGTCTAATATCAAGATTTTTGAAATGTTTATAGATAAACTCTACGAGGCTATTATGCTGTAAAGGTACTTAATTTCAACATTATTCATCTTCGTATAATCATTGAAATTATCTTATTAAAGTGATTATTTGGATTTCTTTTGTGAGAAATAAAAGTAATTATTAAAATATAAATTGATTTTAATTACTTTTTTTAACATATTTAAAAGTTTCCATAAGAAAAATTTTCTAATATGAAATCTAAACTTGAAACATAACTTTAGAGCTTTAATAAATAAATAAATAAACAATTTTAATTTCAAATTTATTATTCATTACCTTGACATATTCAAAATATAAATTACGTTACATTTAACCTACTTTTAATAAAAATTAATTTGCATCTATTAAAACCAAGCAATCTTACATTTTAAAGGAGCAATTGCATGTCAATTAAGGGGCAATGCTATAGGAATCAATCATATTAATATCATATTAAATAAACAAGGACAAATTGCAAAGCCTTAAATATAGTGAAAATGATACTTTTTTTTCAATTCTTCAAGAGAAAAGATTAAAACTAAGAGAACAAATTATAAAACCATCTTGAATTTGAAAATCAATAGTTACCACCATACACATTCTCTAACATTCGTTTCCACATTATTTCTATTATTTGTTGAAATTCATGCATATCCCACTATTTTCGAAATAGGTCATACCAAACCTGACAATTGACCTAGATGAATTTCAGCGAAGGTTAGAGTGTTGAATAGAGTGTGTATTACATTTACATAGTTTGTTTATTCCTCATCTACACTATCGATATTCTCTTAATGTGTGCTAGATGGTAAGAAAACATGCAACAATGTGTATCAAATGCACATTATACTAATGTTTTATATCGTCAATCAATCACAAACGTTAGATCGTTAATAATGTTTACCTTTTGTCATAATTACTTATAAAGTCACGTATATGATTTGTTATGATTTGCCGACTGTGTAAAAAAATTTACACTGTCAATGCATGAAAATTAAGCTCATTATTAAATTGAGATGTGAAATTATAAATTTGCAACTCTTTGGTGTAATTTATGTTACCTTAAAACGAACCGACTGATTTTGTTGCACTCTATCCCTAAGCCATTTGATTACCATTGGCAACAAAGAGAACACTGCACTATGCTCACAATTACTGGAACTCATTTCCATATCAACTTTTAGTTTTTCAGAAAAAATGTCGGTAATTTTACTTGCTATAAGCAAACGAGATAATGAAGTAAGGTCATAAAACAATTATAATTATGGTTCTAAATTCATTTTATAGTCCCAAAATAATCACAAATAATCAAATTAGAAGTATAAGTTATTAAAACACAATTTGTATATTATGAATCAATACCTTTTGTTGCTTTGCATGAGATTTTCCCAGACTCTTTGAAGATTGAACTGCCATGACATATCAACTTGAGAATCGGACAATGATTTGTCTTTTCAATTATTTGGTTTTGTATTTCAAGTTTCTCTTGTCATTTTTTTAGCCTCTTGAATGATAACTTTCGTGTGTGTTTTGTCACATTTGTTTAGAGGTTTACCACAAACTTGATTGAGATTTGTTTGGTTGCTTGAAGAACTTAAAGAGTTGCATTATGGAGTGGAAAAAGTCTAGAGCGAAAATTATAAAAGAAATCCATTATTGAGTTATATACACGAGTGATACATTTCTTGAGTGTAAACACTTAGTGAGCGTTGATGACCTTATTTTTATTGTGTTCACTTGTTTTTGTCATTTGTTGATTATTGTGGTACTTGTTGTTTGTTGTTGTTGAAATCATGAGTGGAAGTGAACCAAACCCCTTTTCTCCTAGAACCATTTTTCTTATGTATCACTTTACAAAAATGTTGAATACTCAAATGAATGCTTTCAGAGAAGAGTTTGTGAATAAAAAAGATAAGAGATCTCATCATGGAAGGTCTTCTCAAAATGAAGATAGGTTTGAAATCGAGGGAAATAGAAGACAAAGAGAACATGTGAGGAACCATAGAGACTATTATGAGAGAGGGAATCATAGGAATCATGAGAGAAACCATAGAGATTTTCATGGAAATGAGAGGAGGAATCAAAGACACGATGATACATATGTCAGTGGCAAAATTAAGTTCCCTTCATTTCATGGAAAAAGTGATCCATAAACATATCTTGATTGGGAGCTTAAGATAGATCAATTGTTTTTGCTCATGATATTAGAGAAGATATGAGAGGTAAGTTGGCTACCTTAGAGTTTAAGGAACATGCTTTACTTTGGTAGGACCAAAATGTCAAAAGAAATAAGGTGATGTGGTGCTAGGCAACTAGATGATTGAGATGAATTAAAAGCACTTTTGAGAAAGAGGTATGTACCATCGCATTATCAAAGGGAGCTACATCAAAAAATACAAAGGTTGAAACAAGGCTCCAAGAGTGTGGAGGATTATTATAAGGACTTTGAGACTTTGATAATTTGCTCCAACATTAGAGAGGATGACGATGCCATAATAGCTAGGTTCTTGGATGACCTAAGCTATGAGATTAGAGATGCCGTTGAGTTGCAACACTTTATGGATATTGAGGAGCTTGTTCATAAGTCGTCTACCATTGAACAAAAATTGAAGAGAAAAAGTACTTTTAAAAAGTATTCCTCAAACAAAGACTCATCACATTGGAACAAACATAAAAGAGAAGGTGATTCTCCATTGGCTTCGTCCAAAAAAGGTAAGTCTTCTAAACCTAAAGCTCATCTTCCTAGTTCTTCTTCTCATTCTTCAATTAAATGTTTTAAATGCTTAGGAAGAGGTCACATAGCATCTAATTGTCCAAATAAAAAGTCTATGACTACAAAGGCCAAAGAGGTATATAAAACTGATTCTTCCTTTTAGTCTTACTCTTCACAATCACCAAGTGAACTAGGGAGTGACTATGAATTGGCTCCCGTTGAAGGAGATATTCTCATGGTTAGAAGACTCTTATGAGTCCAAGTTATGGATGTTGAAAACCATTAAACATTCGAGGCCATATAAGCTTCAATGGATAAAGGACGATGTTGATATTTTGGTGGATAAACAAGTTTTGATAAATTTTAGCATTGGAAAATATCATGATGAAATTTTGTGTGATGTTGCGCATATGGAGGTCGGCCATATTTTGTTAGGGCGGCCATGGAAATTTGATAGAAAAGTTCATCATGATGGTCACACTAACATCTACTCTTTTGTGCATAAAAAGCATAAAGTGTCTTTTTTACCTCTTAGTCTCAAGGAAGTTTATCTTGATCAAACTCAATGGAATCTAAAGAGGGACAAAGAGATCAAAGAAAAAAAAAGGAAAATATATTATGAATGCTCATGACTCAAGTAACCAAAATTCTTTACCTAGGGTCGAAAACTTATTTGCTAGAGAGCATGTTGTTAGGAAAACTTTGTTGACTAAACAATCGATATATTTTCTATATTGCAATGATTTATGTTTGTCTACGTCACATGATGATATTCCTCTTTCATTGAATTGTCTTTTAAAAGAGTTTGATGATGTGTTCCCTAAAGAACTTCCTCATGGCCTACCTCCTCTTAGAGGCATAGAACACCACATTGATTTGATTCCTAGTGCTTCTTTGCCTAATAGGCATCCTTATAGAAGTAATCCGGAGCAAACTAAAGAAATTAAAAGACAAGTCCACAAACTTTTGGAAAATGGTTGGGTTCAAGAGAGCCTTAGTCCTTGTGACATGCCGGTAATCTTAGTACCAAAGAAAGATGGCACATGGCGCATGTCCACCAATTGTCGTGCTATTGATAATATTACCATCAAATATAGATATCTTATATCTAGTCTTGATGATATGTTAGATGAATTGCATGGTGCATTTGTATTTTCCAAAATTGACTTAAAAAGTGGTTATCATCAAATTCGAATTAGAGAGGGCGATGAATGGAAAACGGCTTTTAAAACCAAGTTTGGCCTTGATGAATGGTTAGTTATGCCATTTGGTCTAACTAATGCCTCTAGTACTTTCATGAGATTAATGAACCTTGTTTTAAGACGCTTCATTGGAAAATATGTGGTTGTTTACTTTGATGATATTCTTGTGTATAGGTTGAACATGCATGATCATATTGAGCATCTCAAGAGTGTTTTACAAGTCCTAAGAGAAGATAAGTTGTTTGCTAACCTAGAAAAGTGTACTTTTTGCCAAAGTGAGGTTACTTTCTTAGGATTTGTAGTAAGTGCACAAGGTGTTAAAGTAGATGAAGAAAATATTAAGGCTATAAGGGATTGGCCAACACCTAAATACATGAGTGAGGTTAGGATTTTTCATGGTCTTGCTAGCTTCTACAGGCGTTTTGTGCCTAATTTTAGTACTTTGGCCGCTCCTTTGAATGAGATTGTTAAGAAAAATGTTGCATTTAAGTGGGGACAAGATGAAGAAGATGCATTTACTACTTTAAAGGAAAAATTGATGCATGCACCTATCTTGGCCTTGCCTAACTTTGCAAAAACTTTTGAAATTGAATGTGATGCATCTAATATTGGAATAGGGGATGTTTTGCTACAAGAAGGTCATCCAATTGCATATTTTAGTGAGAAATTGAGTGGAACACACTTGAACTATTCCACTTATGATAAGGAACTATACACTTTAGTTAGAGCATTGCATACTTGGCAACATTATTTTTTTTTCCTAAAGAATTTGTGATACATAGTGATCATGAATCCTTATAGTATCTAAAATGGCAAGGTAAGCTAAATAAAAGACCCGCACAGTGGGTTGAATTCTTAGAACAATTTCCATATGTCATCAAACACAAGAAATGGAAAGTTAATGTGGTAGCCGATGCACTTTCAAGACGATACTCATTAATCTTTACTCTTCAAACTAGGCTTCTTGGTTTTGATAACATTGGAAATTTGTATGCCTTAGATGTTGATTTTGGTTCTCTTTTTCGTGATTGTAAACTTATGGCACATGACTATAATTATAGACATGATGGTTATTTGTTCAAGGGCACTAAACTATGCATTCCTAAGTGTTCATTGAGAGAATTGCTCGTGAGAGAGGTGCATGAGGACGGTTTAATGGGTCATTTTGGGGAGCATAAGACTCTTGACATGTTGCATGAACATTTATATTAGCCTAAAATGAAGTGATGACTCTTCATCATATGCATATTTTCCCACTATTTTAGTCTTATTTATCCTCAATCATTAGTTAAATTAAGGATTTATTTGATATATTTTGTTAATTTTTGTTCTTTGAGTTAATAAATTTTTGTGTGTTTTATTTTAGTGATTAAGTAGGAATTTTTCGTAATTTTACATTACGTTGTGTTTTGGTGCAGTGCTGAATTTTTGTGAGAAATCAACATGACACATGTAGAGTATTTCAGCCATAGCTGGAGTTGTAGATGTTCAATTGGAGTCAAACCAAGTGCAAATGAAAGCTAAGATCCATAGCTACAACTTTCATGAAGACACCGGAACCAAATTCAGACTCGAAAGAGGAGACAAAAGCAATATACGCCGGACAGCAGATGCTGAGCGCGCCCGAGCGCGCCCAAGCGCAAGCCAAGCGCTTTTTCCAACATCTGCTACTGCCCAAACGCGCTGGATCGCGTTTTCCGCGCCTGGGGCGCGCGACCCGCACCAACAACCATAAAAACACATATTTTTACTGTTTTAGGGATCTTTTTGACTATTGGGAAGTTGGGAGACTTGTGCCCTAGCATAGAAACTCAAAGATGGCTGTTTCTAACATCATTGGAGCAGTTTTATCAAGAATTATTCATGAATCCTTCTTGTAATTCTTCTCTAATCTTTATCTCTTTTATTTCTGTCATGATTAACTAAACCCTATTTGTTAGGGATGAGTGTAACAAGATGAAACCCTTATTTTTATGATTTGATTTCTAGTTATATGAATGAGTTTATTGAATTATTTTTCTCATCTCTGTGCTTAATTATTTTTATTGTTTGATCAACATTAAAATGTTCTACGATTTGTATTTTGAAACGGAAGTGGACTTTACGAATGCTTGAGATGAGAAATTCATGAATTTGTAGTCTAGACATAGGTGCATGTAATGAAACCAATTAAATTAGTTGAAAAACAATAATTTACAAGAGAATTTCTATACGGTAATGCATAGTTCTAATCTTAAATCTACTAAAGAATTAGGGGTTACTTTGGAATTAAAGGTTCTGTCACTAAGACATTAGGGCAAGAATAATAAAGAGAATTCGGTAATAATTCAATAAAGGAATTCAATAACTAGGATCAAATTAGACACCAAGGTTGGATTCGAAGTGAAACTCATCCCTGACATTTTTCTCAATTTATAAAAGATCAATTTTACTACTGCTGTCAATTTTAATTATTATTTCAATCAACTTGGGAACTTTTTGTTCAATTTTAGTAACTAAATATAATTCAATAGTAAAACGTAATCCTTGAGTTCGACACTCGGTACTACCATTTTATTATTACTTGCAACGATTCAGTACACTTGCTGAAACGCTATCATGAAGTGCATTTAATTTGTTCTAGGTGCATAGTTTGTAAGAAGACTAAATCTAAAAGCATGTCTCATGGTTTGTATATCCCTATTCCTATTCCTTCATCTCCTTGGGTTGATTTGTCCATGAATTTTGTGTTAGGGCTACCCATTTACAAAAGTGGTTGTAATAGCATTTTTGTTGTTGTAGATCGCTTTTCTAAGATGACACATTTCATTCCTTGTCATAAAGTTGATGATGCAAGTCATATTGCAAACTTGTTTTTCAAAGAGGTTGTAAAATTGAATGGTATACCTAAATCCATTGTTTTGGATAGGGATACTAAATTCTTGAATCACTTTTGGAAAACCTTGTGGGTTAAACTAGGTACCAAGTTGTTATTTTCCGGTACTTGTCATCCTCAAATGGATAGAGAAACCGAAGTGGTCAATAGAACTCTTGGCACCATGCTTAGAACATTTTTGCATGCAAATCCAAAGGCTTGGGAAGAGTGTTTGCCATTTATTGAATTTGCATATAATAGAGTTCTACATGGGACCACATCATTTTCTCCATTTGAGGTTGCATATGGTTTTAACCCACTAACTCCACTTGATTTGCTTCCTTTACCTTTTAGTGATGATGTTTTGCATAGGGATGCCGAAGAAAGAGTCAAGCATGTCAAGGACCTACATGCTAAAGTAAAGACCAATATTGAGACGAAAATGGAACACTATGCAAAAAATGCCAACAAGACTCAAAATAGAATGATCTTTGAACCCGGTGATTGAGTTTGAGTTCACTTAAGGAAGGAGAGGTTTACCTCCTTAAGGAAACCCAAGCTTCAACCAAGGGGTGATGGCCCCTTCAAGGTGTTGGAGCGGATACATGATAGTGCATACAAGATAGACCTTCCAAGTGAGTATGGAGTTAGTGCTACATTTAATGTTAGTGACTTGTCTCCTTGTGATGTAGGTGAAACAACTGATGAGGAGCTAAATTTGAGGATAAATTCTCTTCAAGAGGGAGGGAATGATGTGGACCAACTCTACATGAAGGCTAATGAGCTTTAAGAACTAGGAGCGGAATGACCATTGACTAGAGGGAAGGCTAGGAAGCTAAAAGAACAATTAGAGAAACAAGTTGTTAATTTTCTTAGTCTTAATATCTATGAAAAAATTGATCCACATTATATTAATCTTTTGGTCATAGAAATATCTTAAGACTTAATTTTAATTTTGGGATGTAATAATCATACCTTATAATTAGGAATTATGTTGACTTGTGTGTGTGCCTAAATATTTGGTAGCTTAGGCACAATGTCATTAGTTGTGTGTAGTCTAGATACCATGTTATTTTATGTTAGGCTATATATGCCTTTTATTGTAATAGATAAGTGTACTTTTTTGAAAGAAGAAAACACTTAGTGGGAGATTAGAGAATTGCTCTCTAGGGTTCTTCTTTGAACCAAATTTGGATCTTATCAAGAGCCTCCTACTCTTGTGGTGATTCTACCTTGATCTTATCATTCCTTGTTATGGAGTGTGACGATTTCTACCATTTCATTCCTTATCCATATTTTCTTCTGTGTTCTCCATTTTATTTGGTACTTTATTTGAAAATATCACTTGGTTAGATCCTTCAAATCATATGGAAACACTCAAATCCATATCAGACAATGTTGATGCTTGGGATCCGACTTTGTTATACACCGATAAACTTGGTACAAACAACGCCTTCTTGAAATAGACTCCTACAATTTCAATTTAATTGTTTCTTTATAAGAAGAAAGCCACTTATTTGCCAAAAACTATTAATCATAAGAAGTTTTTAATCATTGAGGGAGCAAACCAAATTTGATTATTGCATCCTAGCAAAATCCTTCGAGAGACTACTAACCATGAGCAACACATGTTTCCATCAGGCGAGAAAGACGCAACTGACGATCTCAGACAATCAAACAGTTGAACAACAATATTTGTAGGTCATTCAACGACTTTAACTCAAAGTTCGATTAAGAAATGAATCATCAACTTCGATTAAATGAATTCACTGCATAGTTTAATTGGTAGTTTCTCAGCTTATACTGTACTAGAGCAAATTCTCTATGGAATCCTCTTTCCACATGTTGATAATTGAAAAAATAAATAAGAATTTCAGATAATTGAAATTTGAAACAAACCACACACATATAGAGTGGAGTTAGTGGAAGATCTAAAAACTTTTTGTTATAGGGACAAAAAATTAAACATGTAATATATTTTATAGGGAAAATAACATTATATAGAATGACAAATCTTTGTTAATTGTTTTGAAGAGTGATTGATAATTGAGAAAATAAATAAGAATTCATATAAAACTAGGACTTGAGGTATTGACATTACAAGTGAAACCATGACTCTAAGTTTTCTTTCCATTAATTCAAAGTTATGTTGTTATATACTCTCATTATAATTTTTATGCTATTGTTAGGTTTTCGTTATCGCAAACCAACAATGATTTTTATTAGTCTAAATAATATAAACTCTTGATTAATTTGATAGTAGTTAAATTAACTTGTGTGGATACGATAATTTTATATACTACTACTTGACAAACCCGTACACTTGCGGAATTTTGTGCAACACTGTGTTTTTTTTCATGGTGGCATCGAATATAGTTTGCATATTCTCGTTTAATGCAGCAATGGTAGGAATTATTGGCAGCAATGTAGGTTTAGAGATATGGTGCAAGCGGTCACTGTTGGAGCAAACTCAGCTGCAATTGTGGTTTTTGCTCTTTTGTAGAGGCTTAATCATACACAAGTATTATCTATGATAATGATTATTTAGAGTATGTGGCAACAACAAAACAATCACGTATGGCACAACATAAGTGAGAACCCAATGCAAGTCATCAACCGCGATATGCGGCTACTAGAGGATCGGTAGTTAGCACAAAATCTGCAAAAAAGACGAATGTCATTTGGTATAATAAACTCCCCAACGATTTGGCTTAAACCCAACGATGGAAGGTATAAATGTAGTATAGATGTTTCTTTGTCTAATATCTCTAATTATGTTGGCATTGGTATATGTATTTGAGATGATGGAGAAATTTCTATTTTAGCTTAAATCGAATGGTTCACACCAATCTGCTTAACACTAAAGGAGAAGCACTCAGGTTATAAGGGCTTTAAAGTAGGTCCATGATCTTCAACTTGAATAAGTGGATTTTAAATTAAATAAAAAGGTTGTTGATAACTTTCATTTATTTTTATTTATAAAAGATAATATAAAATATCGAAGCTCAAATTGAAAAAGAAAATTAATTGGACTTTGAATCTTATTATAAGTCTAGTCACAAAATATATAATAATTATTTTGTAAGTAACTAAGTTATGTTCGTGAAAAAACAGAGCAATTGAGTGAAAGAGTTATATATATGTAGCAAGAGGTTTTTAGTGTAGATGGAACTAGAAGAGATGGATATGTTATGGAATATTTGATGGAAGTGGTATTGTGCTGGTCTTAATATATTATTTTTATAATAATGAAGGGTTATATTTTTTGTGAGGATGTGTGCATATGCATATATATAGTATTTAAATTTGAATTGTAACTATTTAAAAATTGAATCCAACTAGTTTTTAGTTGAAAAAATTAAATTGATATGGTTTTAATTTATTTAGAATCAGACTAATTCTTTAAATTAGTAAATTGATTTACTGACCCCAAATAGAATTGAACGGTTTTACCTTGATAACTAATTAATTGCTAATTAGAAGTATGAGTTGGAAAGAGAAAGTGAAAACAAAATAAGATAAAATTGACTAGTTAAGTTTTAATAATAACTATGATTGGATCAATATACTTTTGGACTTCATGACAACAAGTAAAAATATTTCATTTTGAACCAAATGAATAATATCCTAATAAAATCAACCTGCAATTTTACACCGTTGCAATAGTTACAGGGCCACTCGCTGCAGTAACTAATTTTTTGCAGCCTAGCCACTGAAAAATTGCAATCTAGATTGATTTTGTACAACTAAAAAATAAATGCTCCAAAGATTTCAGACAAGAAACAAAACACACACATATAGAGATCAAGAGAATGGGATAAAGTGGAGTTAGCGGTGGATCTAAAACCATCTTATTATGAGAAAAAATATTTAAATTTGTAATATATTTACAAAAAAAATTAAAACGTCTCAGACACTAAAAATTGATACCAATTTAAATATTGATTAAACTAAAAATATACATATATATTTTAATAAAATTCAACAAAGTAGTCTTAAATATGTATGATGGTGTTTCTTTTCTAAAATATGATACATTTTGTATGACATGTGATGCTTGATGTTAAAAAGTGAAGAAATTTAAAAGATACATAATTTAAATAAACGTACTATATGTTTTGTCAAAAAAACTTACTATATTTAATTATTTTCTTAAAATTATTATTTTATAAAAGGTAAGAATTACTTGCTTATGGGCTACATAAGAAGTACTAGAATTTTAAGGTGCATTTAGTTCCGAGAAAAAAGAGAGAAGAAATAAAGAGGTGAAAAAGAATATAAGAGAGAAATAAGTGAAAAATAATTACGATAATACCCTTAAACTTTTAGTTAATTTATTTTTGTTTGAAATTAATTAATTGTTTTATTCAATTATTTAATTTAATATCTTTGTAGTGTAATTAATAAGAATAATTTAAATTTAAAATTATTTTTTTGAATAATTAATTAAACTTCTAATTTTATTATTAATTTTTTATTGCAAATCTATTAATTAATTATATGATGATTATGTGATATTTAAGTTTGATAGTTCAATATCCTAAAAAAAGTATGACAGTTGAAATTAAAATCAAATAATATTTAAAAATTTAATAAATTAAATTAACGTTCATTAATTGTGTTAAAAAAAGTGTTATAGTTTAAAAATAATTAAATTAAATTAAATTAATAAATGCACTGGAGTAAATATTATGATGCAAATACAGTAGAATATAAAACGGCTGACACTCACAAAAATAATGATCAATCACAAGGATATGTTGAGAAAGTAAAAAAATAAGCACATTTCTTCTTGCTTTCTCGGGAATGTATTAGGTCTCTCTTCCCTACTAAAAGAAGTTTAATATTTCTCTTCAACTTCTCTCATCTTTAACTCATTCTTTCTTATTTTTCTCAATTCAGTCAAGCCCTTTAAGTTAATTTTTTTTTTTGTGTCAGGTCTACTAGAGACCCCTTTCCATTCTGCTTACATCTCTGAGTCAATCTGGTGGGGCTACTAGAAGACAAGAGAAGAAATATTTTATGTTAAAACTTGTTAATCTGTTTGAGTTTAAATCCTCACGTCTTCTGCATACTGGTTTGGTTGAACACAAATTTGAATCACTTCGATTTAATTTTCGGTCCATTTTTATTTATTTATTTATTTTTATTTTTTATTTTTAAATATTTTTTCTTTAAATCAAAACCTTATGAAGACATATTTCAAACTCTTATTTCTTTTAACAAAGTTTAAAATATCTCATTTAACAAAAAAAAAATACAGTTTATTCTATAATAAAATAAAATGGTAAATTAAAAATTACAATATAAATCGAATTTATACAATATAAATTGATACCCTCGTCTTTCTCTGGCGTTCATCAAATATAATAATTGGACTTCTCACTTGAAAATTTTCATCATCGCAAATTAAAGAAGTCGACCTAATAGACCTCTTAGTTTTCCGTCTATGGTGAGAACATATGTTTTCTTTTCTCCTAATGAAGTGAACGATAAAACATTGCGGTTTACTAAAACATTGAGTCTTTTAGGAGCTGTTACAATTGCTTTAAATACAAGCATTGGGGATCCAACATTTGTAACAATCCTATTAGAGCTTCCACTGAAATGATGTTTGGAGCGTGGAGCTTTAAGAGGAAAAGATGGATAATTCAAATTCCCTGATGTATTTATTGTGTTGGAGCAACTACTAACATCATTTGTGATTAATTGTAAAATTGTCTTTTTAAAGTTCGGTATCCCTCGTAAGAAACTATGAATTGTTTATAATCAATTTATAATATAAATAGTTTTAAATGTAACAACTTTTAAGCTTTATCTAAATCTTAATTGTTTTTTTATCATTTTAAGCTTTATCTAAATCTTAATTGTTTTTTTTATCATTTTTAATTTCTTAGTTAACAAAATATGTTCAGTACTATACATAAATAATATCTGACAATTAACAAAATTATTCATTTCAAATTATTAAATTAACTTGATTTAATTTCAAATTTAACTTTAATTAATTTCAAATTTAATTTCAAATTTAACTTTAAAAAAAATTATTCATTTCAAATTATTAAATTAAAACTAAGCATGAGCTAAGTTAAATGAAACTTTGTTTGGACCCTTGATGGGAAAGAGAGCACCTCAGGTGCCAAAGGCCAAAGTATCTCTTAATTTATTTGTCTTAAATATAGTAGCAGTTGGAGTCATGCTAATACAATAAAATTTAGAAAAAACATAGTTATCTAAAGTACTGTTATATGTGCAACTCAAAGATTTTTAAAAATATTATAGGATTCAATTAAGTCCATTATGTGAATATTTAAAATATTATTGAGTGAAATATATTAAGTTGTTTATTAAATAGAAGAACACAACGGAATAACTTTCATTACTAATTTGATTTGGAGCAGAGTTCCCTGCCACAAATATTGATAATATTCCATTTTTCATAGCATGGAATGCTCCAATGGATAATGCATCACTAAAATAGTGATTGTTAGTTTCTTTTCCACCAATATAAGTTGATATTATATCATCTCTATCAACAATGGCAATATGGCATCATCAATTGCGGCAAGAATTTCCATATCATCACATCCATCAAATCAACATACTTTATATACGGCTATCCGTGCTGAAGAAGCCCCACCTCTTTGCCATTCTAACTAGATTCCCAGTCGTTGATGAGGATTTATGGGTCCCATGTCCGTTTGTATCTCTTTGAGATAAAATATTTTTTTTAACAAGTCTTCTCCATAAAAACTTTTATAATGTCTACCTCCAATTATTTTGCTAAAAAAAAAATATTATCTACAATCAGCATATGAAACAAATATACAAATATATAAGTAGTGCCACTAAAACTACATTTGTAGTGCTTAAGTAAAGACTTTGACACTCGATTGATGATGAAGTGGTGAATATATAAAAAAATACAAGTTAGATAAATAAGTCAAACATATATTTTATATTTTTGTTTTCCATTAAAGCACTAAAAATCCAAATTTTAGCTACTATTTTTAACCTGCTTGCAATTTCTTGTAGCATATTTTGATGACGGACCAACGATGAAACTTCATCGTCCATAGTCTTGTCTGTATAGACAATGTAAGTCTACATTTAAAATAAAACATTTATTATAAATAATTCTAGCCAAATTAAATCACAAAATTAAAATATGAACCATGGCAATATGATAAAGAGAGTATTATTTGCCTTTAAGTCATATTTGGATGTTCCGTGACATTGTAAGAATAGTGAAGTAATGTCAACAAGGAGAAACAAAAGATCTCCCTTCCATTTTCAAGCTAATAATGACACAACAAAAAAATTAGTTATAATCTATGCAACGGAAAAAGTGTAAATAAATCAAATATTGGATTCTGTTTTATGTTTTAAATAAAACAAATAAATAATAATAACAACAAATAAACAAACTTTAATAAAGGCAAAAGAAACAGCAAAGCTAAACCCTCCTAACAGTTTTCAAAAGTATTTCTGTTTTTAAAAATCTACAAAAGAAAAAAATGTTTTCCTCTGCATCTTAAAAACTGTTTTTTAAAAAATTAATTAGTCTATTCCTTGCCATGACGGTTTGCCAGTTTTATTTTATTTTATTTATTTATTTTTAATTTTTTATTTTTGATTTGATGTTACAGACCAAAACTAATATAGTCTTTAATTTTCCATGACCGATATATGCCTATATCTACGGCTCGGGCGTTGTTACTATAAATTATAGTGACAGTTTTTTTTGCTCATTGGACAAACCACATAGCCTTTATGATGTACTAGTTGTTGGTATAACTTTCGGTGATAAGTTTTACATCTACATACCCCCAATACTACTATAAAGATTTATTATTGTATTTTATAAAAATAATATGACTAAAAAACTAAATACACAATAAAATAAACATATTTAAGAAAAAAATAATATATAAAATGTTTCATTAAATTTAAAATTAATATAAAGTCTTACAAATAAATCAAATTATCAATATATAACACTAGTTACTAGAGAGAACTATATTAATAATTACAAAGATTCTCATACTAGCTAGCATACGACAATCTCAAATAAATTAGTAAAAGTCAACTTTTGTCTATTTAATTTTTATGTTTTTATCTTCAAGAACAAATTAGCTTCTAATTTAAATCTAGAAGAAATAAAAAGAACAAATGAATAAATTACAATTTAACATAAAAAAAATTACTGCTAAAAAATTAAGGATTTATTGACAACTTTAGTGATAATTAATAGAAAAATATTTGGTGTACACTTAAACACTTCCTAAACATCTTGAGAGAAACATAAATAAAGAGAGTAATTTGATAGATATGATACATTAGTGATATGATAAGAAGATAAATATATAGAGAAAATGAGTTGTTGAATAAATGTATGAAAATGTTTGAATATAAGAGTTGAATTAATTAATATTAAGTAGCAAAAAATATTTACATTGCAATTTGGTATAACTTAAACTGCAGATCATGTAACACCTCGATTTTCAAAGTGAGGGTGTATTTTTTTTTTCAAAAGAAATTAAACTGAAACAGAGAAATAAACAAGAAAATGCCTTTGGATAAATAATTGAGTCATTATAATTTACAAGCAGCGGAAAAGTTTCTCCAAATATAAATCCAAAGCATTTACACAACAACAAATGGTACATGGGACCCATTCAAATAAGATGTCAAACTGACAATATTAGTATAAATACAGTTTTCCAAATCAAAATACTCCAACCCAAAAAGTAGGACGTATAGTCCCTATACATCAACCTAATCTGATCATCCTACCAAAAACTATACACCCTGAGTGATCTCCACGCGCCCCGTGAGATCCTCCTAACGTAGCTGCAGTCAAGCGTTCTCATCTCCATTCCCGTCCGTAGGGTACGAACCGGTAGGATCGTCCTGACTCTCATCTGAGGGTAAAGCCCAGATTTCCACAATAATTGTAAAGGGTCACCAACCGAAATTAACAGATAACACATAACATTTAAGTTTTAAATGCACAAAATAACCTTTCAACTAAGCATGCACCTTAAAAGGATTTTCCATATGCTAAAAGTTCATACAATGCTTACCGATTAACAATGAACTCAAAATGAAGTTCTCAAACCATCAAGTAATACATAACTGACCAAAGCATTGATAAATCAATTGAGCAATCGATTATCTAACTCAAAATAAGGACTTTTGCTGAGCCAATCGATTGCCAAATTGATTTGGTCAGTTCTGCTGAGTTTTTTCATGACCAAATCGATTTCTAAGTCGATTTTGTCAGTTCTGATGAGTCCCTGTGTTGCCAAATCGATTTCCAAATCGATTTTGGCAGTTTTGCTGAGTTCCTGCCTCTCTGCCAATCGATTTCCAAATCGATTTCTTAAAAGATTTTGAAAGATATATTTATACAATCGATTGGCAAATCGATTAGGTTAAAATAGTGAACTTCCTGCAACTCATCCAATCGATTGGGAAATCGATTTCCCTGCTTATTCTTCCAAAAATACTTAAACTAATTCAATCACACTCACACATAACTCCAAAACTTAACACTTAGCAAAGCCCACACAATCACCACGACGAATTGGTTTTCGAAACAGTTTTACAATCCATCGCACTCACACACGATAATCAATACATAACACTTAGCAATTCCAACACAATTACCACAACAATTCCAATTCAAACCACTCAATCATATACTTGATTCAAACACGACTCGTGTGCCAAGCACCCTAATGCAATGCGTATATGCCAAAATGCATGGACTCGGAATTCCAAACCAAAACCCTCCTCGAAGGGCCGTAAATCATAATTGTACCGCCTATCGCAGGCCAAAGTACCAATTACCGAGGTGCCACCTATCACGGGTCAACACGATTTACTAAAATGCGTAAATCATAAACGTACCACCTATCACGGGTCAGTACAGTTTACCGAGGTGTCACCTATCACGGGTCAACACGATTTACTAAAAGAAAAAGCGGAAATCGTAAATGTACCACCTATCACGGGTCAGTACAGTTACCATGGTGTCACCTATCACGGGTCAACACGATTTACTAAAAGAAAAAGCGGAAATCGTAAATGTACCACCTATCACGGGTCAGTACAGTTACCATGGTGTCACCTATCACGGGTCAACACGATTTACTAAAAGAAAAAGCGGGAATCGTAAACGTACCGCCTATCACAGACCAGTACTGTTTACCGAGGTGCCACCTATCACGGGTCAGCACAATCCACCAAAAATGTAAATCGTAAATGTACCACCTATCACGGGTCAGTACAGTTACCATGGTGTCACCTATCACGGGTCAACACGATTTACTAAAAGAAAAAGCGGGAATCGTAAATGTACCACCTATCACGGGTCAGTACAGTTACCATGGTGTCACCTATCACGGGTCAACACGATTTACTAAAATATAAATCGCAAACGTACAACCTATCACGGGTCCGTACAATTTACCAAGGTGCCACCTATCACGGGTCAGCACAATTCACCAAAAATATAAATCGTAAATGTACCACCTATCACGGGTCAGTACAGTTTACCGAGGTGTCACCTATCACGGGTCAACACGATTTACTAAAAGAAAAAGCGGAAATCGTAAATGTACCACCTATCACGGGTCAGTACAGTTTACCGAGGTGTCACCTATCACGGGTCAACACGATTTACTAAAAGAAAAAGCGGGAATCGTAAACGTACCGCCTATCACAGACCAGTACTGTTTACCTAGGTGCCACCTATCACGGGTCAGCACGATTTACTAAAATGCGTAAATCATAAACGTACCACCTATCACGGGTCAATACAGTTTACCGAGGTGTCACCTATCACGGGTCAACACGTGGGTTTCCGGTACCACGAGTAAAACTGGTAAAAATCTTCGCTCGCAACGTCGCCTCCAAGTTGGTCCCCTAGCACCGTAGCGTGGTAGTGAGCAACTTTCTCTTCTAACTCTTCGCAGAACGAAGCTTAGATCTAGAAGAAACTGAGGGGTTTGTGTTTGAATCTCAAATACCGTTTTTCTTCGTTTTCGGATCAAAGAGGAAGAGTGGAGTTGCGGAATCCTTGTTCTAACACTCACCCAACCTTGGGTTACTAGTCTTGAAGAAAAGAAAGCAACGAAAATGAAAGCGGGAGAAGGAGAGAAAAGTGGTCGCGGGTAGCAGAGGAAGAAGATGGAAAATTCGGATTTTCCTTCCTTTCTTTTTCTTTCCTTTGTTTTTCCTTTCTTCCTTTTTCCTTCTTTCCTTTATATACTCTTTTCTTTTCCTTTTCCTTCCTTCTAGTTTTCCTTTCTTTTTCCCTCCAAACAAACACACACACATATATATATATAAAATATAACTTAACAAATATCTCAAAATATCTAGATATTTGTTAAATTACCATTTCACCCGTAACACATTAAATTCTCCGTAAAGGATTCACCGCAGTTAATTTCAATTTATTTATCGACGAGAAATTTTAATTGGCATCAAAATATCTTTTTGATTATAAAACTCCAAAATATTATTAACTTTGGCTTAAAAGCCTCCGAGCCAAAATCCAAAATACACCAAAAATACATAAAGGGTACTTTAAAATTATGGGTCTTACAGATCACATCCACAATTGATGACATTTATGGTGTAACACAACTTGATTTTTTGCAAAATGTAAAACAGTCAAAATGTCATGTTTCAGCATGAGAAATACTACTAATATAATTCCAAAGAAAATTGTTCAATGTACAAGAGATAATTCCATTGAAAAATTTCATGATATATTGTGCCTATCGGAGTGATTAAGAACACAAGTTATGTACTCACTAGGTTAATTAAGGATGCAATATTTGTTCTATTCTTTCAATACTCTTCAGTCTCTACCAACTCTATTTTCTATTCTCTCATTTCTCTTTCAAGAGCACTATTTCAAATCAAATAGAGGCACATGGTTACAAAACGCAAGCACGGATTGAATACAAAGTAAATGAAATTATACAAAGTCATGGCGAACAAATCACACAAACAAAATAATTTCCGAATGCATAAAACACTTAATGTAAAACATAATAGAAAAGGGAAACATGAGGTACATAAGCTCACTTTGATTTCAAGAGAGTGACTAACAAGAAACATATCAAAACCATTAGTAGACACAATTTTAGAATTTGAACATTATCCATTTCTTTCAAGTTGTAGTCATTAGGGAACTTCTCATCTGTCTCTCAACTCTTTTAAAATTAAATAGAAAAATAAAAGGTAGAATATTAGCCATCAATACACAACAAAGTTTTAAACAATTTCAATCATAACCTTGGCACGACAATGACTGGGGAATTATCATCCACTCATCACAACAAATACATTTTCTTGATTAAATCATGATTAAGTGATGGTGAGGAACATCAATAGAAAGAATAAGTTCAACTAATGGACAACCAACAATTTATATATTATATTTAGAAAGAAATGATTGAGTCATTAATTAGGTGACTCTAAATGGCTATATTGCTTATAATAACATGATGTGAAGAAGAAAATTCTTAACAACCCCATTTTCTTCTTTAAGCAAGAAGATAAAGTTAGAGGATTTAAGGTAGCTTCTCACCTAAATCATTGGTCGTCGCAGTCCCCACATGATTGCTACAATAAGTTACAATAGTATCCAACAATAACATCCAAGCTTGTTTTCCCTCATTCAACCGAAACTCTCCTTTTTTTTTACAACATTTTCTTCATCTTTATGAAGTATGAAAGTTTCCCACCACTAATGGTTTCACATTCATGACGCCCTGCATATAAATCATCTCAAGACTATTTTCATTGACATGGGTCTTGTCAGAAGTCGAGTAATTTTGAAACTTGACAGAAGTTGAGTAATTTTAAAACTTAAATCCCTCAATCTGAAGTTGAATAATTTTTTATCTTAAACTAAAAGACCTCAAAGTGGTTGAAATCAAAGAAGGTGAGTCAAAAATTTCACACAAGACAAAAAATCTATAAAAAAAAGTGGAGAATTCACCCAAAATGTGAAGACCAAGAATAACAACAACAAGGAACAAAGAAGATGGCGGTGGTGTGCTCACAAACAGTGGAGGGAAACCGAAACCCGACGACATAAGAGTTATAGAGGCATAAAGATAAGATAAGACATTGCTAAAGCATCAACATATTCTTGATTCTCCATCATCTTTGACAAGTTCCAATGACGGCCAAAGATGGCCTTCAATGATGACGGCTAGGTTTGATGGAGACACTACTAGAAAAAAAAATGCTTTTAGAAACCATTTTTTTGGTCACTAAATGAAGAAAACCAGTCACTAAATTCAATAGCGACCGATTTATGACCAATTTAAATCAGTAGGTAAACTACTAGTGATTAGCTGTTGCGACCGAATTTAGTGACCAATTTAGTGACTGAATTTTGTGATTGAATTTTGTGACCGATTTTTGAGACTGAATTAGTATATAAAGTTTGAGACTGATTTAGCAACTAATTTGAATTAATTTGATATGTCATTAGCGACTAATTTAGAGACGAAATTTGGGACACAAGTTGTTATTTTTATTAAATATTTGGTCACCAATTTTGTCTATAAATGTTACTATTTTTTTTAAAATTCATTACTTTAATGTCCAAAAGAACAATAAAAACAATTTTTTAATTTGATTTCAATATCTAAAAAGTTTATACACCAAAATCATTTAAAAACATTAATCATATAACGTATATAACTAAAGAATATAATATATAAGTATAAAATAAAAGGAAAGAGAGTTCCCTGTTTAAACTTTAGTGTAGGTGGGCTTTTCCAAGGAGAGTTCTTCTATGGTAGAATCTTCAAGCACATAGCTCTCATGGAATAGCTTGAGGTGTTGTCCATTTACTTTGAACACTTTCTCAGTGTTTTTACTTTTTATTTCCATTACACCATGAGGAAAAATGTTAGTAACAACAAAAGGGCCAATCCACTTCGATCAAAGTTTCCCAGCCATAATTTTCAGACGGGAGTTGAACAATAAAACTTTTTGGCCAATGGAAAATTCCTTCCTAGAAATTATCTTATCATGAAAGTATTTAATTTTCTCCTTATAGATTCAAGAGTTCTCATAAGCTTCAAGTCTAAGCTCTTCAAGTTGTTGCAATTGAAGCTTTCTCTCCAAACCTGCTTTCTCCATCTCAATGTTACAACTCTTGACCGCCCAATAAGAATGATGTTCTATTTCCACTGGGAGGTGGCATGCCTTACCAAACAAAAGTTGATAAGGGGATATTTTTTGTAGGATGTTTTATAAGCCCAAAGAGCTTCTTCAAGTTGGTGGCTCCAGTTTTTCTTGTTTGGTTGCACCATCTTTTCTTAGATCTGTTTGATTTCCCTGTTTGAGATTTCAGCTTGTCCATTAGTCTGGGGGTGATAAGGTGTAGAAACTATGTGCATAACCCCATACTTCCGAAGCAAAGCGTCCATGGTGCGGTTGCAAAAGTGAGTGCCTTGATCACTTATGATGGCCTGGTGTATTCCAAACCTGCAAAAAATATTTGATCTGAAAAAACCTGCAACAACTTTAGAATCATTAGTCCTAGTGGGTGTTGCTTCCACCCATTTCAAAACATAATCAACAACTAGTAAAATATAGGCAAAACCAAAAGATACAGGAAAATCACCCATAAAGTCAATGTCCCACACATAAAATACTTCACATAAAAGCATAGGTTGTTGAGGCATCTCACTCCTACGAGTGATTGATGTTCCTTCTATTTGGCACTGTTCACAAGTTTTGTAAGTCTCAAAATCATCTTTAAACAAAATGGGCCAAAAGAAACCCGAGTCTAAGACTTTTCTTACTGTCCGTTGAGGACCAAAATGTCCTCTAGTTTGAGAGCCATGACAAAAATGACGAATGGATTGAGCCTCATGGTGGGAAACACATCGCCTGATCACCTGGTCACTACATGATTTCCACATATATGGGTCATCCCACGCATAGTATTTGGCATCAATTTTAAGTTTGTGCATTTGTGTTCTAGATGCATCTGCAAGAAAGACTCCAATAACGGGATAATTAACTAAATCAGCAAACCAAGGAGTTACCTGACGCAACTGTAGAAGTTGCTCATCAGGGAAGTCATCTTGAATGGGGATGGGGGTCGCATCTATTTATATTCTTCTCAAATGATCTTCCACCAAATTTTCAGCTCCACTCTTGTCCTTAATATCCAAATTAAATTCTTAGAGTAACAACATCCACCGGATCAATCTCGGTTTTGCTTTGGTTTCTTAAGCAAGAACTTCAAAGTTGCATGGTCAGTAAAAACAATTACCTTCGAATCTAGCAAATATGATCTAAACTTATCAAGTGCAAAAACAATAGCCAAAAGTTCATTTTCGGTGTAGTATAATTAGTCTGGGCAGAATCTAAAGTCCTAGAAGCATAATAAATAACATGGACAGCCTTACCAACCCTTTGTGCAAGGACTGATCCCACATCATAATTAGATACATCACACATAATTTCAAATGAGAGGGTCCAATTGGGTTCTGAATTATGGGAGTAGAGGTCAGTGCTGCCTTTAAGAAATCAAATGTCTTCTTGCATTTGTCATCGAAGGTGAAACTGATATCTTTTTGCAGTAAATTTGACAGAGGAAGAGCTATCTTGCTGAAATCCTTGATAAAGCGCCTATAAAAATCTGGATGGCCAAGAAAAGAACGAATCTCGCGGATGCAAGTTGGGTAAGACAAATTAGAAATCACATCAATTTTGGCAGGATCCACTTCTATCCCATTTTTAGAGATCATATGTCCCAAAACTATGCCTTGTTCAACCATAAAATGACATTTTTCATAATTCAACGCAAGGTTAGTTTCAATACATCTATGCAAAACTCTATCTAAATTGTTCAAGCATGCATCAAATGAGAAACCATACACAGTAAAATCATCCATGAAAACTTCTATACGGTTTTTTATCAAGTTAGAGAAAATACTAATCATGCAGCGTTGGAAAGGGCTAGGAGCATTGCGTAGGCCAAAGGACATCCTCCTATAGGCAAATGTGTCGAAGGGGCAAGTGAACATGGTCTTTTCTTGGTCCTCTGGTGCAATATGGACCTGAAAATAACTAGAAAACCACCAAGAAAACAATAATGTAACTTACCAGCCAACCGCTCAAGCATCTGATCAATGAATGGTAAAAGAAAACAATCCTTTCTAGTTGTCTAGTTTAGTCTCCTATAATCGATGCATACCCTTCATCTGTTCTGCACCGGACTCACCATTGACTATCAGAGATGGGGTATATAATGCCTGCTTGCAAGAGCTTTGTCACTTCTTTTTTTACAACATTCAGAATTAATGGGTTAAGTCACCTTTGGGGTTGCCTGACTGATTTTACCCCATCCTCCAATAGTATCCTATGAATACACATGGATGGGATAATACTAGGAATATCAGTCGAGGTCCATCCGATTGCCTTCCTGTGTTTTCTCAAAATCTGCAACAACTTCTTTTCCTGTTCATCTTCAAGTTTAATTGAAATAGTCACAGGTAACTTGCCACTTCCTTCTAAATATGCATATTTCAAATTTTTTGGAAGTTGTTTAAGCTCTATAGTTGGTGGTTGTTCAATGGAAGGTAACACTAGTGGCCGAAGGTAATTATGCAACCAAAGATGTTAAATTTCAAAATGCTCTTCCATGGGGTAAGTTTTATCAACCAAATCAACAAGCTATTCAATTTGAAAAATAGAATGCTCTTCCATGGAGTGTTTCATAGCATCAAAGATGTTAAATTTTATAATGCTATCACCAAATCCCATGGATAAAGTTCCAGCATGTACATTAATTTTTGTTCTAGCAGTTTTCAAGAATGGTCTGCCTAAGATGATAGGCGCCCTATTGGACTTATTCTCTCCCTCCATATCCAGAATGTAAAAATATGTAGGAAATATCAATTCATTAACTCGAACAAGTACATCCTCCACAAGTCCAGCATGATGAGCATTGCTCCTATTCGCCAATTAAATGGTAACACTTGTACTCTGTAAAGGTCCAAGAATAAGAGAGTTAAAAATAGATTTAGGCATAACATTAATGGAAGCTCCTAAATCTATCATAGCATTTTCACTTTTACTATTGCATATGGTACATGGAATGTAAAAAGTTTATGGATCTTTGCATTTCTGAGGCATAGGCTGAATGAAGGCTGAAACATTTCGCCCCATGTTTACCCTTTCATTACCTTTTAACCTTCTCTTGTGTGTGCACAAATCTTTTAGAAGTTTTGCATATCTTGGAATCTGTTTAATTGCTTCAAGGAGGGGAATGTTCACTTCCACCTTCCTAAATGTATCCAAGATCTCATTTTCCTTATCTGTCTCGTCCATTTTCTTAGTCTTCACTACCATTTGAGGAAAATGAAGTGGTATATTTTGCTCAACATCAACAGTTTCAAGTATCAAAGTGTCCTCAACAACCTTGTTATTTTTTACACTAGTTTCAGGTGTTTCTGGTATTTCAATAGCTTTCCCATACCTCAATGTAATTGTACTGACATTGGGAGATTTTGGATTTAGTACTGATTGTGCAGGCAATTGGTTTGACCCCTGAGTCTGCAATTGATTAGTTGAAGTGGCTAGCTAACCAATCTTTGTTTCCAAATTTTGAATGATGGAATCCGTTCTTTGTTGAAATTGGAGATTCTGGATGGCATCTGCTTAACGAGGTCCTCTAACGAAAGTGCTTTGTTGTTGAGGAATATTTTGTTGCTGCTGCTGCCTAGGTTGCTGTTGTGCAGATGAGTTATCCCATCTCAGGTTGGGATGGTTTCTCCAACTAGGATTATACTTGTTAGATGACATATCATAGTTGGCTTGAGGATTGTATATATCTGCTGCATATGCTTGAGGAGCATAAGCAATTGGGTATTCTTGCAAAGTAGGACATGAATCTGAAGGATGCTCTGGAGAAGTGCAAATACCAGCGACCATTGCTTGAGTTTTACCTATTTCCAATTTTTTTACTAAAGATGTAAGCTCATCAAGTATGCCTTCTAAATTCTTGTGGGAAGAAGCTTGAATTTCATTCACACCCCTTGTCAAAACTATTGAATTGCTTCTAGTTGTAAACAGCTGAGAATTAATGGACATGTTCTCAATCAAAGTCTTTGCCGCTTCTGGGGTCTTATCGATAAGTGCTCCCCCATTAGCAGCATCCAAAATGCTTTTATCTGTAGGTAGCAAGCCTTCATAAAAATATTGGATGAGAAATTGTTCAGAAATCTGGTGATGAGGAAAGCTTGACACTAATTTCTTGAATCTCTCCCAATACTCATGTAATGATTCCTTGTCAATTTGCTTAATGCCACATATTTCTTTTCTGATTGAAGTAGCTCTTAAGGTAGGGAATAATTTTTCTAGAAACAATATCTTGAGATCATTCCAACTTTTAACAGAACCTGGTTGAAGGTAGTATAACCAGTCATTGGCAGCATCTTGGAGTGAAAATGGGAAGGCTCTCAGGTTAATGTGGTCTTATGTGACTCCTTGAGACTTCATGGTAGAACACACAACATGGAATTTCTTCAAGGGTTTGTGGGAATCCTCACCTGCCAAACCATTAAACTTTGGAAGCAACTATATTAAACTAAATTTAAGTTCAAATGGTACAGTAACTTCCAGATATGTGATACGCAATGCGTTATAATTGACATTAGGTGCAACAAGTTGTCTTAACACTACTAGAATTTTCGCCTATAGTGACCGATTTAGAGACCGAATATTTTCAGTCACACTAGCGACCGAAATAGAGACCATAATTTTGAATTTAAAAACTAAATATTTTTTCGTCACTAAATCGGCCGCTAATGAAATTTAGTGACTGAAATCGCAACTGAATTTTAGCGACCAAAAATTCAGTCGCTAAATATTACTAATGGAAAATTTGTCTTTCACACTAGTGACCAAAGTAGAGACTGAAATTTTAAATCTTAAAACTAAATATTATTTCGTCACTAAATCGGTCGCTAACAATTTTTTAATTACATATTTTAATTTTCTTTATTAATAAAAAAAGAAAAATGTGAAATAATTTTTGTAGACAAAATATTTATAATAGTTAACTAAAACTAAATGTATCTCTAAAGTAGTTACAAATATATTTTAGCGACCGATTCAGAAACCAATTTATTAGCGACCGATTTAGAGACCAATCAAAATCTTTTTTTCTTCTTTTAAAACTAAATTTTTCTGAATCTCTATATCTAAAAAAAATAGATTTAACAACCAATTTAGAAATTAAATATTTTTTATTTAAAAACAAATACATATCATAAAAAAAAGATTTATTTTAAAATACACCCAAAAACGTATGGTTAAAAATATGATAATATTAAATATAAAAATATGATAATGCCAAAACATATTTCACACTACCATAAACAACTCAAAGGATACTACTGTTCTCCTTCATCCTCACAAACCCTAGTGCCTCCATTTTTCCAAACCATAGTGCCTCCATTTTTTCCAAACCCTAGTGCCTCCATTTTTCGTTCTCACCGTTCTCCTTCATCCTCCATTCACTTTCTCCTTCATTTCGATCATCTTTAAGGCCTCAATAAACACCATCTCCCGTTCCATTAGCATCTCCATCTTCGCAACCTTCAATGTCCCCAGTAAACGCCAGTTACGTGGTAGTGATAGCACCAAAATATCAATAGTAGCACGAACCCTAATCACCTTCCACCGTTTTGCATTTTGCCTCTCTGTTTTTTTCCCAAATCGCATGAACCCTAATCAGCTGCCATGGTTTCTCATTTCTTAATTTATTTTCTTTTTCAAATTGCAGGAACCCTAACCTACATCTGGTGAGTCCTAAGCACACTTTCAGGTAGTTTCTTAATTTTCTTCTGAATTTCTACTTAAATTTTGTATTTTGTTTTCTAAACATTTGCTTTGGTATCAATGGATTTCAATATTTGAAGCCTGGGTCACCTTGGATCACTTGTTCTATTTGATAACCCTATGAAGCAATTAGAGCCTAGTAGCACCATTTCATGTCTATACCTCCATTGAAGTCTAATGATATTAAGGAAATAAGGAATTTACACAATAAAATCATCTAATAATTCTGTTAAATAGTTAAACAAGACCTTTTGAGAACAAAATAATTCTTTTTATCTTCTGTTTTTTAATTATGTTGCAGTCCAAATAATGGTTGAAGACAGATAATACCAATAAAAAGCATGTCAATAAAGAAATGGTTTAAGGAAAGAAAGATGAAGAGGAAAGAAGAACAGAGATTGCACAGAGCAGAGGTGCATGCAGCAATGTCAATTGCAAGTGTTGCAGCAACACTTTCTGCTATTGCTTCTGAAAATTCAAAAAAGGAGGAATCAATGAAGATAGAGATGCAACAATAGCTTATGCTTCTATTTTGGTTGCTGCCCAGTGTGCAATAGTAGCTGAAGCAATGGGAGCTAAGAAAGAAGATCTTACTAGTACAATGTTATTAGTTCTGCCATGGGGTGTACTTTAATTGGTGTGATGGCAAACTAGTATTGTGTACAAGATTGTGAAGGCAAACTAGAATAAGATTGTAGTTTTATTTGTAATATTGAGTACTTAGAAATATTACTTAAATATATTATATTCTTTAGTTATATACGGTGAAATGATTAATGCTTTTAAATGATTTTGGTGTATGAATTTTTTAGATATTGAAATTAAATTAAAAAATTATTTTTATTGTTCTTTTGGATATTAAAATAATGAAAAAAAAAACAGGAATATTTAGAAACTGAATTGGTGACCAAATATTTTATAAATATAACAATTTGTCACAAATTTCGTCTCTAAATCAGTCACTAATGATAAAGCAAATTAATTTAAAGTGGTTGTTAAATCAGTCTCAAACGTTAGTCACTAATTCAATCTCAAAAATTGGTCACAAAATCGGTTACTAAATTCGGTCACTAAAACGGTCACTAAATTCGGTCGCTAATTCGGTCACTAAATTCGGTCGCTAAATCGGTCACTAAATCCGGTCGCTAATTTGGTCGCAACAGCTAGCGACGAGCAGTTTACCAACTGATTTAAATTGGTCACTAATTCGGTCGCTAATCGATTTAGTGACCGATTTTATCCATTTAGTGACCGAAAATGTGGTCTCTAAAAGCGTTTTTTCTAGTAGTGTAAGGTTCTATTATTCGCATCAATCATATTTTGCAGCAAGTTGTCACTTTCACTATCTAACTCTGACTCGTTAACACTAGTATCTCTATTAAGTCTACAACGTAAATGAAATGTCCTATCTATTTCAGGTTCAAGAGAATGCAGATTAACAGAACTAGCCCTAGTCATGCATCATCATAACAATGCAATGCAATGCAAAATCACAATTCTGAAAATTCCAACAATGTCCCTATCGCTAAAATTTAAGTGAAAAATTGAAAATCCTATCAAATAAAATCCAAAAAAATATAAAAATACCACCAAACATTTCTAAAAAATCCAACAAAGGCAATGCAAATTTTTTTTGGAATTTTTGGAGAATATGAAAAATTCAAAAAAGAGTATAAACGAAGGGATTTGGGATTTTGAGCGTCGTATCCCGTATAAGTCATTTATATGGGAGTCCTATTCCTTGATTTTTTTTCCTGATTTTTTGGAGAAATTTCGGAGTAATCCGAGACAGTCTCCTGAAAACAGGGTTAATATCGGTTAATATTGTTATCAAAGAGTCTCCAACAACGACGCCAATTTGATCCGTTGTCGAACACGGGTCAAATACAATTGATAAAATGTAAATAGAGGTAATAACTCGAATCGATTCACAATGACTTCTAATATAATAATAATAACCGAATTGAAAGTTGAAATTAAACAGAAGTTTTTTATATTTTTAATTTAACAGATGAGCAAAACGATTAATCCACTTATTCAAGTTTCAAACCTATCACATATTCCACCAATGAGTTTAATTTCAAATTCGTGATTATATTCTTATTTAACTATAGAATTGATCAAACAAGCGTAATCAATCCTATGTGAATTCGGTTTCTTTGATTGGATTAAGCATCACAATCATCAAAATATTACAATTAACGATCAAGCGTTGCAAAACTATAATTCAATTAAATTAGAAATCAAAACCAAATTCTGTCAAATAAATTTAATCGATCCTATTGAAATTCAATTTAAGCAATCAAAATATAAATATAATCAAATAAACAAGAATATAATCATGAATCGAAATTGACAATGTAACCTGAATCTCAAGGTGTTGATGAAACTCTAAACTCGTGGATTAATCTTATAAAATTAGCCTTCTATGAAATTAAATTAAAAACTATTTATTTCTTGTAGAAATCTGAGTCCTAATATTTCGTCCCTAGAAAGAAACAAAACAAGCAATATATAGTACTCGATATTGGACTTTAGGGTTTAAAAAACAAGTGACCCGCTATTTAAAATTATTACAAAAGTCCAGATTACGAAATCTGTAATTTAGGCCCAGTATAATTAGGCATTGGGCTTTTACCCCAAAACAAAAGTTGTAGCTATGATTTTTAGCTTTCCATCGCCTGCTCGTATGCGCCAATCCGATATCTAGAGCTCAGGATATGACCTATAGAGTGAACAAGAGTCAAAATGTAAATAATAAAATTATAATTAAAATTCGACCCAAAATTTAGAAACAAACTAAAAATTATTATTCTAAGATATAAAGAGCTTTTAAAATACCAAATTAAAAAGTTAGAAACATGTACCCAAATGTTATGATCAACTATATAAACCACACACCTCTTTTATCTCCTTAATATAATTATTCGCAACAATATTAATATGATACTATAAACCAACCATAAACAGTTTTTCATACATGGTCAAAAATATTTAAGTCAATATCTTTAGAATGAAACTCCACGGAAGGTTTAGAAGAAAGAGATAAATTAGCAACGGTGTGAAAAGAATAGAGGACATATGCTTTGTAGAAGCTTCTTTTAGTTGATATTCTAGGGGATTGTTTCTAGTCCTTATGAAGATAGTATCAAGATATCGTGTGTATCTAGTAGTTTAATGTGGGAGAAGTCTATATTTGAAAGAAAAATATAGTAGGAAGAAGTCTTATTTTGTAATATACTTTACACAAATTGTTGTAAATAAGGTAAATTACATGAGCAAGGTCACTTGGCACACGATCCATCCATCAAGGAAATTAGGAAATTTCAATCATGGGCTCTTTTCACGCATGCTTTAGAAATGGAATTTGGACCCTCTGAGTTTGAATCCCCACACCCTGTACTTTTTAAACTTACCCAAACCACCACCATGTTGATTATTACACCGCCTTCACTGTCTTGGCCAATAAAGTAGATGGTCTTAGCCCGAAAGCCACCCTTGACTGTTTTATCGGTGCATTACACTCTGATATTAAACGTGAAGTCATTGCTCAATCACCAATTACACTATCCAAAGTCGTAGCACTAGCAAAACTATTCGAAGAAAAATACCTTATCCTCACGCTTAAACCCACAAAACCCTTAACCTTACCTCCCTTACTACCAAACCCTATCCCAAAACCTACAAACACACCACCCAAATCCAACCCTGTCAAACAAATACTAGGGCTGAAATGCAACTGCGTCACGATAAGGGTTTGTGCTACTATTGTTATGATAGATTTTCCCTCTCGCACAAATGTTTGAATCGACATTTCCTTTTACTTCAAATTGATGCGTGTGAGGAACCGTCTCAATTAACCGACCCACCCGATTTAACAATACTAGAGTTAAACCTAGTAGGGGAGTCTGAACACCATCTGTCCTTGAAGGCTTTAAATATGTCCCTTGGTGCAGGTACCATGCGTTTTTAGGGAAATATTCAAGGTATTAAGGTCAACATCCTATTGTATAGTGGAAACATCCTGTTCACATGTGCTTTAGAAATGGAATTTGGACCCTCTAGGTATAAATCCCCATGGTTGATTGACTTTCAAAATATAGTGATTTTGCACCGTTAAAGGCTAACTATACCAGTTAGAAAATAGTTGAAACTTGTCTTCACGACATCGTTAAATTTCATGGGTTTCTAAGAAGCATTGTATCAGACTAAGTGGTACCATGCTCTCTATGAGCTCGACTTATCATCGTCAATCGAATGGCCAAACCAAAGTTGTCAATAAATGCCTTGAGATGTATTTAAGATGTTTTGCACGGCAGGTTCCTTCTAAATGGTCTAAGATGTTATATTGGGATGAGTTTTGGTATAACTTTCCTTCCAAACTAGCATTGGCATGACACAGTTTAAAGCCGTATATAGTCATGACCTACCTACTTTGCTCCTGTATAATTTTGCAATCATTAAGCCCCCTTCACTCCAAACATTGTTGATTGTAAGAGATACAACACTGCACCTACTTAAAAGTAATTTTCTTTGTGCTCAATAGAAGATGAAACATTTTGCTGATACCAAGAGAAGACAATTAGAGTTTAACGTCGGTGACATGGTTCTAGTTAAACTCCAACCTTATCAACAACACTCAGTGTCACTGCATTAGAACCAAAAGAAGGGGTTACGTTACTTTGAACCATTTCCAGTCATTGAGAAAATCGACGATGTGGCCTACATAATGTCACTTCCTACGTCAACAAAGATTCATCCACTATTTCACATTGATAATATGAAATTGTGCCAGCCAACTCATTACATGCCTTTACCGCTACTTACTACTGAAACCAAACCTATTTTAGTTCCTCTTATTGTGTTGGACACCCGAATTCTGCTACAATAAGGTCAAGAGACGCATCAAATTCAGGTACAGTGGCAACATTTGCCTCCTACAGAGGCTACTTGGGAAAATTATGAGGCCTTTCGCGTCTTGTATTTGAATTTCCACCTAGAGGACAGGGTAAATTTTAGAGGAATGGATAATGTTATGAATAAGGAAAATTACAATAAAACCACAACAGTAGCTTATGAGCAAAGACACTTGGCACAAGATCCATCCATCAAGGAAATTAGGAGTAGCATGAGAGAGAATTTCCCTAACAGAAAATATTCCAAGGACTTTATTAAATAGATCATGAAATGGACATCATTGGAGTAAATGAATGGATGATGAAATCAATCTCTCTCTCCCTTAGCCTTCTTAGCTTTCTTTATAGTAAATTGTTTGTTGCTTATAAAATTTAGTACAATGTAATGCTAGTGATTCTCTTGTTCTGCTTTTCTCAAAATTGAATTATAACACAAATTTTATGAGAAGATACAAATTAAACTATCAAATGTTACCCTTGCTGACATGGTTAACCCCAACAATCCCTACCGCAACATAATGGTATATTGAGCAAATGAAAAAAAAAAAGTTTTTTTATTAGACATTAGTGTGAGTTGGCGAGAAAATGTTAGACGTCAATGTAGGTCAAACATAATAACACATCTAATTCTAAAAGTATCCCTATTTCATATTATATATCATATAACAAATGCAAAACCGCATTCTAGTGGTAAATAATATTTTTGTTGAAATTCATTTTGTTCGAATAGATTTCGGTGGTAAATTTATGTTCCAATTATAAATGTTTATGACCGTGTATCATGAACGTGGTAATAAATTATAAAATGAAGATAGAAGAATACAATAGTATTTGATAAATAAAACAATATATATGATAACAATAGTAGGAGGTTTTATTTTCTAATATTGTTATACAAAATTTATGGCAAGATACCAATCAAAATATAAAAAGTCACCTTTACCATAATGGTTAACCACGACAATCCTCACCGTAAAATAAGGAGATATTTATTTATTTATTTATTATTATTATTATTATTATTATTATTATTATTATTATTATTATTATTATTATTATTATTATTATTATTATTATTCGGATTCGGAATCATTATTAAGATATTTTATTAGCCAATTTTGGTCAAACAAATCAAACAAGTTAACTAATTACATTTTGACCAATCAAAATTACATAATCCAAATTATTTTTAAGATACTCAAATAGACAATTTGAATTCAACAAAATCAATTTTATTAACTAATTTAAATTTATAAAAGTTAATCATTAACTATATAATGCCACTAAGGAGTAAAAACAAATAATTAATATCATTAATTAAAAATAAATCAATTATACAATATGTGGTGTTTGATTTATGTGTTGTGTCCACGTATGCTATGAAAGTTGTAAATATTGACACTATTTGCAAGTATGAAAGCATTAACACTTCACTTTGCATAATTCTACTCAAATCAAAACAAGGTGCATATCAACTTACCCTTGCCCAATACACCATTGATGAGTTATATACTGAAGTGAACAACAAAGTCAAACTTATCAAGACACTTAATTCATCAATATGATAAAGATTCTAAAACAAAATCCCATTACAGGGAATGTTTCAAACTTTTTGGTGAGCCGAATGGTGCTGCTGCTGATATTGAAGAAATTGAAAACAGGATGAAGGGTGGAGATTACGGTGGAATGAGCCGGAAGATATTATCTATCATAATAGATTATGAATCTTGTATTGAAAGAGAGTCACCAACTGATGTACCTTACCTGGATAAATCTTTACTCCCAAAGTAAGCTAAAGTTGTTAAGGACGTTGCTTATATTCTCTTTGCTATATCAATTTTTTTGATCGGATATGTTTAGTTTGCAATTTGAATTTTTTTGGATAATGCTACAATAAATGAGTCAAATTTGACAGTAATAAATTTTGAAGAATAAATAGCATCTTCTATTACTATTATTTTATATTTTGTAAATATTTTTTTTCTTGTATGTAATTTAAGCATTTCAGACTACATTAATATTTGAAATATTTAAATATATTATTATAAAATAAAAATTCAAGAAAATGACATTTAATTTATGATTCTCAAAAGGCCACTTTAGACTAAAAATTTGAATTCAATCTTATTTGTATGTTAACTAATTAGTATATTTAGAGATGTCTTAAATTATACATTTGCAAAAGTTGATATACATATACACACACACACACACACACACACACACACACACATATATATATATATATATATATATATATATATATATATAAAAAGAAATAGATATTTAAATACATTACATGTCATACTAGTCTTTTGTAATGGTTAGTCTTTCGAAATGGTAAGCTAGATTCTAGTTCCTAAGGCTGAAAACTACTCTCAAATATCTGAATTTGAGCTTCAAATTATATTTTTCATGTTCGAAGGATGTCTACTCAACTGGTCTTACTTTGTCTGCTATGTCCTATTTGCTTTCAAGGATGCTACTGGTTTACTTTATGCAAAGGAAGTCACTAGAATCTTGGATCACTTTAAAGTGGATTTCTCCGGCGAAGTAATGTATAAACCCTCCAAGGACAATTTGCTCGATTTGAATATGCTTCCAAGTATGAAGATAATGTGAAATGAACAGCTTCGGGCCTATGTCCATAAAGGTAATCTTGGCTAAACAGCTACTGTTGCCCAAGAGGAAGAAGACATAGAAGAAACGACATCTGATGATGATCATGAGGTAAGCACGACATCTATAACAACATCATGAGGTAAGCACAACATCCTTTCTAAAAGAAGAGTAGGTACTTGATGTTCAACTCTTTCATTGACTATCAAATAAAAAATCTCAATTCAATTGCACCTTTCTCTTTCTTTTGAATGTTCTATGAGTTCTAGGATATTGATTGTAACAATTTCCTCATTTACTTTCAAGGCATGATCAAAGGGATATCATTGTCTTCTTCCATGTTTAGCACCACAAAATCCACTGAAAAATGAACTTATCAACTTTAACCACTAAATTTTCCACCACCCCATATGGATGTTTCATTAAGTGATCCACAAACTGTAACATCAACTGTGTGTCTTTGACTTTTCCAATGCCCAACCTTCTGTATATAGAAAGAGGCAAAAAACTCACACTAGCCCAATGATCACACAAGGTCTTCCCAAAAATTCTATCCACAATAACGCAAGGAATATAGAAGCTTCTAGGATCCTCGATCTTAGGTGACAACTTCCTCTATAGAATAACACTGCATTCTTTGGTAAGCATCACTGTTTTACCGCTAATATTTCTTTTCTATGACAACATCTCCTTCATGAACTTGGCTTAAGTTGCCATCTGCTCTAGTACTTCTACAATAGGAATGTTAATTTGCAATTTTTTAAAAACATCAAGAAACTTACCATATTGTTTTTCAGTTTCTTCCTTTTTTTAGTCTTTGAGGGAATGGGAGTCTAATTTCGGGCTTCGGCAGGGCCTCATTTTCCTGCACCATAGGTTTTTCCTCCTTTTCAAGACTGATGTCCTCCTCAACTGGTGTTTGGGTAACAATTTCTTCCAAGTGGGTTGGAATTGAAGCGATCATATCATTTTTGGTTTTAGGCGGTACTGGTTCAATTACCTTACCACTATTCCTTGTCACATAATTGACATTATTTTGTGGATTCTGAATTGTGTCACTAGGAAAATTTTCAAGCAGTTTTTGTGCTAGTTGTTGAGCAATTTGACCCATTTGGGTCTCAAGATTCTTTGTTGAGGTTGAATATTTTTTTAGACAGCTCTTGACTCTTCAATGAAAGCACTTGTGTTGTTCTTACCCACAAAGTGTTGCAAACTTCTCAATAGCAATCTCGCAAGCCATTTTGAGGTGGAACTTGATTTTCTTGAGCTCCTTATTGAATTTGAGGTCCATCCTGTTGATCTTTCCATGAAAATTTGGATGATTTCTCAAAGTAAGATTGTACGTATTAGAGTAGGGGTTGTTATGCTTCTCGTTCTTACCCACAAAGTTCACATCTTCTGGTTCTTCTGTACTATCATCATCCAATACTTCACAAGCTCAATTTTTATATGCTCCCCAACAAAAGTCACAACCTGCATGTTTCAATAATTTGATGGGGGTCACTTGGTGTTGCATATTTAGAGTTGTCATCCCCTTCTTTATCTCAGCGGAGATAACATCTTTTATCTATTTTGAGAGCAACTTTCCTTGAGCCAACCCAGCATCCATAACATTCAATTCCAGCATACCACTTTTTGACCCACCACCTCGTTTGTTCATTTAATGCCATTATCTCGATAATTTGTTCATTTGATGCCATGATCTCGATAATTTTTCGTGCTTTTGATGCAATTTTGTAATTCAAAGAACAGTATGTTGTAGCATCCAATATAATTCTAGTGTTAAGCCTCAAAACATTACAAAATATTTTCATTTAAGCAGTTTCTTCATAAGCATAATTGGATATATCTTTCTTGAACCTCCTGTAAGTGTCACGAAGAGATTCTTCTTCTTTCTGTTTGTAGTTGGATATATCTTTCCTTTTTCTGATGAACCCAACTTGGGGGAAGTATTATTTCAAGAACTTATCTTCAAGGTAATCTCATATGGTGATGCTACCAAAGGGTAAAGAATTAAGCCATTCCTTTGCATCATCTTTCAATGATTATGGAAATAGTCTCAACCTCTTGCCTTCTTTAGTGTTAACATCCACCTTAATTGATTCACATAGTTCAAAGTTTATGAAATTACTATTGGCATCTTCGTTATGTTTACCGAAAAAATGAATCTCCTTCAACTCTCGGTACAGAGCGAGACTTCTTTCAAACTTGATAACTGTAACCTGTTGGTTATGGATAGACAATCGAGCCCAATTTGTATTTAGATTCTCATACTCCCTGAGGGTACGTTCAGGTGGTGGTGGATCAACCATTTCTGCAAATATGAAGCAATCTCCTAGGTCCTCTTCTTATGCTGCTAACTTTCTTTCCCTTTGCCTCTTTTCTCGAACAGGTCTTTCAATTTTCTTTTGCGTTTTTTATTTTATTTTTTATTTCTGGATCAAAAAGAAGCTTAGTTGAGGATTGACCTTGCATACAAGGTTAGACAAATCGTGAGTAATGAAAAGTGTTAAACTAAAAAAAGAAGAAAAATAATTAAAGACAAAATTTTTATTGCAAAACAAAAAATTCCAATTAAGTAAATAAATTATAACTCAATAGTGATATGGTAATCCCCGACAACGGCGCCAAAAACTTGATAGCATTTCAACAAGTGTACTGAATCGTTGCAAGTAATAATTAAAACGATAGTACCAAGTCTCGAACTCAAGAATTGTATTTTACTATCGAATTATGTTTAATTACTAAAATATAACAAAAAGTTTCAGAATTGGTTGTAATAATATTTGAAACTAACAAGAGTAATAGAATTTTGAACTTTTATAATAAGAAAAATGACAGGGATGAGTTTCACTTCGAGTCTAACCTTGGTTTCTAATTTTATCCTAGTCACTAAATTCCTTTATTGAATTATTTCAAATTCTCTTTATTATTCTTGCCTTAATGTCTTAGTGACACAACCTTTAATTCCAAAGTAATCCCGGTAAAGAGTATCACATAATCACTTTACACGTCACATTAATAAAAAAATATCCATCAAATTTAACAATGTGAAGTCGTAATATTATATAGCAAAATTCTTTTAAAATACACGTAAATAAGTTTAGTATTAGATGCAAATATAGTCTCAACCCGATGTCACTATCAGAATGGGTATTCTCAAAATAAAAAGACATTTAAAAATGACTTTGACAAAAGGCATATAATAAAGTCTTCAAGATAAGATGGCTTCCGACACTCTTAGGGTACTAATCATCATTTGTTGCTTGCAACTCGTAAGTGTCCATCGTAAACGTCAAAAACAAATAACAAAGGGTGAGTTTCGAAATCATGTAACAATATAAGATAAGCTAGTAGAACACACAAGTAGTCAAATTGGCACAAGCATGAGAAAAATTCAAGAACATAATATCAATGGTTAATTCAAATGAATCGCAATAAAACAGTCACAAAGAGGAAATGTTATGTATGCTCTATACTCTATATTTCTTCATCATTTGGTACCATTCTACTCTGAAGTACTTGGTTAGGAGGCCTAATACTATGCCACTACAGGAACGGACAGACAATTCATGAATGGTCAAGTCCTCATAGATCCCCTCAACTCAACTCGAGACACATATATGTGATGGTCGGGGTACTAATGTGTTGCACGGTAGCTTCTGGCCTTAGGGAATATCACACTAATTCACTTAGGGATTCCCTACTAGAGATATCTCGACCTTAGGGATATCAGTCTTACCTTACGGTTCGACTGTAGCCTTCATCGATCAAGCTCGTTCAATTGTACTTCCCTGAATCACTAGATTTGTCAGACCCTCCCTATATAATAACAAAATAATCTCCACTCCAAAACCTCCAACATCTAGCTCATACTTATTTGATTATCACAACTCAACAATTCTAGGTTTGAATTCACAATATTCATCAAAATTTAGGTCTAGGTAAATATTAGTCATTCCACAATAATCATTAGGATTTACATCATTATATATGTATATCAATCAGTCTCAATAAAATTCAAATATTTGGTCTACACCACTCACAATGCAAAGTCTAGTCATATCAATTACATAATAGAAAATCAAACAAGTAGTGCATTCAAATAAGTGGTGTCTAATCCAAAAATACATTAATACTAAACATACTTATAAATATATTAACATAATATAAATATCTAATTTTAATTAAAATAAAACAGAATCACATATTATAAAATAAATATAGCGTATATCCATAGTCTGGATATTGAAATAGGTAAACAATATGTCATATGTAATGAAGCTAATAGTATTTATTTAAATTGATAAATATTATAAATAATGTTTAATTATAAATAAAATAAAATGAAGTCTTCAAATGTAAAGTAATTTTAGAATGTATTCGCATTATTAATATAATTCGATCATATGCCCAAGTCTATCATAACTAAAAATTGAAATAAAAAAAACATATGCCCACTATTACTATAAGTTGATCATATGTCGAGATCTATTATTACTAAAAATTGAAACAAAAGGAATATATGTCAGAATTAATATAATTTGATCAAATAATTATGACTATGCATATACTACCCCTGAATCCTGATTAGGAAGATACGTTATGCAATTAGTATACATTTAGACTCAAGTCTTTTAAATTTGGATATTGATGCATATAGTAGAATAATATTTTAAGTTTAAAATCAGAACTTAATTAGTATTCATAAAATCAGAACTTAATTTTAAAACAATACAACAGAAAATTTGTATGTATACCAAAATATACCATTTTATTGATAAAAAACTGAGTCTTTTTTATGAGAATTTCTTTTCTTTACGTGAGACTGTGTTCCAATGATTGTGTACAAAGATGTATTTGGTTTTGCTAAAGGGCGGCACTTCTTATTAGGTCATAGAAGAGTGATAGGTTTTATAAAGGGCGGCACATCCTATCAGCACTGTATAAAACTAGCGTTACTTTTCCCTTTTGTTTTTTTATTTGTTATTTTATTTTTCAAATATAAACTAAATTTATTTAATATTAATAATTTAAATAAATAAGCAACGCATAAAAAATTTATTTCACATAAACACAAGGAATAATAATTTATCACTATATTATTAAAATATAATAATAATAATAATAATAATAATAATAATAATAGTAACAACAACAACAACAACAATAATAATAACAATAATAGTAATAATAATAATAATAATAATAATAATAATAATAATAACCGAATTGAAAATTAAAATTAAAAAGGGGTTTTTTAGATTTTTGATTTAACAGATGAGAAAAACGATTAATCCACTTATTCAAGTTTCAAACCTATCACAGATTAATGAGTTTAATTTCTAATTTGTGATTCTATTCTTATTTGACTATAGAATTGATCAAACAAGCACAATCAATCCTATGTGAATTTGGTTTCTTTGATTAAGCATCACAATCATCAAAATATTATAATTAACGATCAAGCGTCGCAAAATTATAATTCAATTAAATTAGAAACCAAAACCAAATTCTGTCAAATAAATTTAATCAATCCTATTGAAATTCAATTTAAGCAATCAAAATATCAATATAATCAAATAAACAAGAATAGAATCATGAATCGAAATTGACAGTGTTACCTGAATCTCAAGGTATTGATGAAACTCTGAACTCGTGGATTAATCTTACAAAATTAGTCTTCCATGAAATTAAAATAAAACTGTCTATTTCTTGTAGCAATTTGAATTCTAATTTTTCCGTCTCTAGAAAAGAAACAAAACTGCCAATATATCGTAATTGATATTGGGCTTTAGGGTTTAGGGTTCAAAAACAAGTGACCCGCTAATTAAAATTATTATAAAAGTCCAGATTAAAAAAATCTGCAATTTAGACCCAGTAAAGTTCGGAATTGGTCTTTACTTCTAACACAAAAGTTGTAGCTCATATTTTTATCTTTCCAACCCCTGCTCATATGCCTCAATCCGATATCCAGAGCTCAAGTTATGACCTACAGAGCGAGAAAGAGTCAAAATACAAATAATAAAACTAAAATGCAAATAATAAAATAAAATGCAAATAATAAAATTATAATTCAAATTCGACTCAAAGTTTAGAAACAAACTAAAAATATTAATCTAAGCTATAAAGAGCTTTTAAAATACCAAACTAAAAAGCTAAAAACATGTGTCCAAATATTATGATCACTATCCTAATAATATTTAAGCAACTTAGCTTTAGAGAGCATAGACATCACAAGAATATGTGGAAATAAACTACCATCTCTCATTGGTGGTTTAGAATGGTGAGATTGAGAACAAAAATAATGGTAAGAAAGTTAAGGTTGGATCTAAGAATGGCAAAAATGAACCACGAGAGTTTTTTATGACAAATCAAAAAATGTTCTATTTTATTTTAAGTTTTAGAATATAAGATCTAACCGCTCAAAAGTTTCTCATTTTGTATACTAAAATATAATTTTTTAAATTATTTTTATATAATTTATTTTAAATATTATTTTAAAATAATTAAAAAGTTAGATCTTTAATTTATAGTTCTATTAAAGTTTATTAAGTGACCAATTAATCAAATTATTATTTTAATAAGTTAAATGTTATCATGGAATTTTATTGTGAACTTAGTAAGTAAAAAGTAATTTCAAAATTTTATTACAAATCAAATAAATGATAAAGTTACATTAAAATTTTGTTGTAGATTATTCTTATAGAAAATATCTACAAGTAAATTCACACGAAAAGGAAAATTTTCTTAATTATTTATGTGCCAACTTTGAATCCACTAGCTAGAAGTAATCTATAGATTCTTTTTAAACATATTCATGCAAATGACATATTTTTAGAAGTGCTAATTGTAAATGAAAAAACTATTATATCATAACCATACAACCTAGTGACATACCATGCACACTAGAATAATTCTCTAAAATTGTTCCATCATATCAAACATGGATACAACCTAGTGACATACCATGCACACTGGAATAATTCTCTAAAATTGTTCCATCATATCAGACATGGAGTTATATCCTTATCGATTTATGGTGAAGACTTGTTTGGCAAGGCTATGGAAGGCTTTTTCAAGGGCGGTTTTTATTAACAATTATTTTGATGATTTTATTCAACGAAATTGATATATGATCTCGAAATTTAATGAAACAAACACTAAAAACTCTTACTTTGTTGAGTTTGACAACATTGAACCCGGTGCCAATGCTACAACAAGAGTTAAATAGATAAAAGGTGTCATTACCAAAGATGAAGCTGTCAGATTCACTGCTGAACTGTGGCTTATTGCTAGCAGTTGGTTGGCTTTCATTGGGGTGCCATACAATATTGGATTATAGGCTTAAACATTAATTAATTACTAGGCTTATGATAATTTATTTGTACCATTTCAACTACAATAATTTGTATTTTGATTATAACCATAATTATGATGAATAATATTGTGTAACAATCAAACACTAAATTATCCAAGAAAAAAGACTTAATTGCACTTTTGGTTTCCTATTTTAGCTAAATCACGAAAATAGTCCCTCCACTTTATTTGCCCCCAGTTTTAGACCTCAAACAGAATTTAGCTTTAAAACTTTATGAAATGTTATTTTTTAATGATGTGTAAAAAAAAAGATGATGTGGCAGTCTATGTGGATTAATTGCTATTTAATATTAATCCTAATTTGAAAAAAATAATTTCAAATTGTAAAAACAGATTTCCTGTTTTATTAAATATTTAATTACAAAAAATATTAAAAACAAAATGTAAAACACTTTCTTTCACCATACGCACGCACGCACACGATTTCCATCTTCACAACTTATGCGACTATAAAAAAATATATCTTTATTGTACATTTCAAATTCATTAATAACTTTTTTATTTAGCTATCTTTTATAAATTTATCAATCATTTTAAAGTAAGCCTTTGTTAAGATCTTGCAGGATGAGATCCTTGAACATATCACGTTTAGCTAGCTCATCACGATGCTTTTTTTAACAAATTTTTATTTAATATGTTTCCATCTTACTCATAGTGGTCAGCACCGTTGACTATAAGAAGGTACTTGCATCATTCTGCTCCCATAAATGAGAATCTCGTCGCCTTGTTGGAGTGGATCATCAGGGTTATCCAACATGGTTTTCTACTAATGACTGTATCATGTTATCTGAGATCCAAAAAGGTCTAGCTCGACTTAGCACCATTGTGGCAAATCATGGTAGTGGGCAATTTAAGACGATTACAACCTCTATTAACTCATACTTTTGAGAATCATCAAGGAAGATATGTTATATGTGTTAAAATTGGTGTCTACCATGAGTATATTACTATTGACTCTAAAAAAACAAAATAAAAATTGTATGGCGGTGGCTCTACAAACACAATTATCAACAAAAACAAAAACATTCAGAGTGGACTCAAAACAACCGACACAACCATATTTTGTAAGTTAATCATTAATTTTCACTATTTTATTCATCTATTTTCCTTAAAATTAAAAGAGAGTACAAAATAATTTTAATAATTATGTTAGTCGAGAAGAAAGAGAGAGAAAAATATTAAATTGAGATTCTCTTATATTAATTTAATATGTTTATTAGATCTTAATTTGTTAGTTTATTACAAAGGGTGTACAATAGTTAATGTAATTAACAAGAGAGCAAAAAATATATAAGTTAATAGATAATGTATTCAAAAATTGCTTATAAGAATTTAATGTAATATTTGAGTAATTTTTATTTTGGTAGGATGAACGAAAAATAAATATGATATAGAATTATCTAATTAACCTTATGTTAATTAATTTTTGGACATTTAAATGTTCACGCAGCCACCTTTGGTAAAGACTTCATTGACATGTCAATTGCATTTGAGAATAAAGCTTGTCCTAAAGGTAAATAAGCAATAGCACATCGAGTTGAAGGTGATCGATTAATGTTCTTCTAGTGTGCATTTATTGGTTATCAAGACACATTATATGTAAACAGGGGTCTTCATTTCTATCGTAATTGTGAGATTTATAGAACCATTGATTTTATCTTCGGTTAGTTTGGTACTACCTTGATTCAGAGCTCCAAAATATTGGTAAGGAAACCCATTCAAGGACAAGAAAATGTTGTGGTGGGAGATGGCTCATCCCACCAAAACATGCACACTAGAATAGTTCTCCAAAATTGTTCCATTATGCTATACATTGAGTTATATCCTTATCGATTTACGGTGAAGACTTACTTGGCAATGCCATGGAAGGTTTTTTCAAGGGCGGTTTTCATTAACAATTATTTTGATGATTTTATTCGACGAGATGGATATATGATCTTGAAATTTAAGGAACAAACACTGAAAATTCTTACTTTGCTGAGTTTGACAACATTGAACCCGGTGTCAATGCTACATCAAGAGTTAAATGGGCAAAAGATGTCATTATCAAAGATGAAGCTGCCAGATTCACTGCTGAACTGTGGCTTATTGCTAGCAGTTGGTTGGCTTTCACTGGCGTGCCATACAATATTGGATTATAGGCTTAAACATTAATTAATTACTAGGCTTATGATAATTTCTTTGTACCATTTTAACGACAATAATTTTTATTTTGATTATAACCGTAATTATTATAAATAATATTGTGTAAAGATCGAATACTAAATTATCAAAGAAAAAAGACTTAATATCACTTTTGGTCCCATATTTTAGCTAAATCACGAAAATAGTCTCCCCATTTTAGTCCTCAAATAGAATTTAGATTTAAAACTTGATGAAATATCATTTTTTAATGATGTGTAAAAAAAAGCTGATGGGGCAAAGTCTATGTGGATTAATTGCAATTTAATATGAATCCAAATTTGAAAAAAAAAATCTAGTTTTAAAAACAAATTTCCTATTTTATTAAATATTTAATTACAAAAAAGATTAAAAAAAAATATAAAACACTTTCCTTCATCAGACACACGCACGCACGCAATTTCAAAAAAAAAAATTGAGAAACCTAAATGAACAAGTATTGATGATTTTATTTAAATGAAGAAATGGACAAGTATTGATAAATTCAATGTCAATAATAATGATATACTGAAATTTTTGCATTTTGTGAATTGTATGGTCATATAAACAAAAATACTTTGAGTAATATATAGATGCTATCTTTACTTGTCATTTTATGTTTAGTTTTTGCATGTGGTAGTAGCATGTAACTAATAAGAATGAGAAGAATAAAACTTATATGGAAAACTGAGAAACCAAAATAGAGTGGTTAGTAAATATTTACTTTCATCTCAGTTGAAAAGTATGTCATTGACATATATCTTATGGATTTGTAAAATCGTTTACTTGGTAAAGAATTGATTTATACCTAACAAGAGTGTGTTCAACTATTAGAGTCGATGTAGTGATGTCTTTTAGTGAATGATTTCTAATTAATAATTAATTATGTCATTGAAAAAAGATCTCAAAGAAAAAAGTCTTAATTGTATTTTTGGTCCCTAAATTTAGGTAAATCACAAAAATAGTCCCCTCATTTTATTTGTCTCTAATTTTGCTCTACAAACAAAATTTAAGTCCAAAACTATTATATCATAACCATACAACCTAGTGACATACCATGAAAATAACCTTTATGCTGATATATATATATATA
>NC_021161.2:44928062-44943748 GCF_000331145.2 Cicer arietinum
GTTTCCATCTTTACAACTTATGCGACTATCAAAATATATTTCTTTATTGTACGATTCAAATTTATTAATAACTTTATTATTTAGCTACCTTTTATAAATTTATCAATCGTTTTAAAGTAAGTCTTTGTTAAAATCTTGCAGGATAAGATTCTTGAACATATCACGTTTAGCTGTTCATCGCGATCCTTTTTTCAACAAATTTTTATTTCATATGTTTCCATCTTACTCATAGTGGTCAGCACCGTTGACTATAAGAAGGTGCTTGCATTATTTCGCTCCCATAAATTGGAATCTCGTCGCCTTGTTGAAGTGAATCATCAGAATTATCTTACATGGTTTTCTACTAATGATCGTATCATGTTGTTTTAGATCCAAAAAGGTCTAGCTCGACCTAACACCATTGTGGCAAAGCATGGTAGTGGGAAATAAAAAATGACTACAGTCGCTAGTAACTCGTACTTTGAGAATCATCAACGAAGATATGTTATATATATATGTTAAAATTAGTGTCTACCATGAGTATATTACTATTGACTCTATAAAAGGACTAAAACTTTTTTTTGTATGGCGATAGACCTACAAACACAATTATCACCGAAAACAAGAACTTTCAAAATGGACTCAACACAGCCAACACAACCATACTTGGTAAGTTAATCATTTATTCTCACTATTTTATGTATCTATTTTCCTTAAAGTTAAAAGAGAGTACAAAATAGAGTGGTTAATAAATATTTACTTTCATCTCAATTGAAAGTTGCATATTTTATCATTATTAATTTATGTCATTGACATATATCTTATGGATTTGTAAAATCGTTTACTTGGTAAGGAATTGATTTATACCTGACATGGGTGTGTTCAACTATTACTGTTGATGTAGTGATCTCTTTTAATTAATGAATGATTTCTAATTAATAATTAACTATATGTCATTGAAAAAAGATCTCAAAGAAAAAAGATTTGATTGTACTTTTAGTTCCCTAATATAGGTAAATTACAAAAATAATCCTCTCATTTTGTTTGTCTTTATTTTGTTTGTCTTTAGTTTTGGCATAGTCTATGTGAATTAATTTCAATTTAATATTATTTCAAATTTAAAAAAAAAAACAATTTCTAGTTTTAAAAACAAATTTCCTATTTTACTAGACATTTAATTAAAAAAATCACATAGCAACCTATTTGACATTTTGAAATTCTTCTTTAATTCTTTATAAGATCTTCTCCATCTTGTTCTCTCTATGTTTTTTTTTTTTTAAGTATTTTGGATTTTGTTGGAGGAGACATATATTTCTATTGATAATTTTTTGGATTGATTTTTAATGAATTTATTTGCCTACAAACGCATAACTCACAATTTAATCATTGTTTGATGGTAGTTGTATTTTAAAATGTTATAAACGAATCTAATCCCTACAAGATGAGGAATTTCTACCGACATGCTCTCGATTAATTATTATAGCATATATTTTCTAAAGTTACATCATTCTTCTACTTGCTTTGCGAACTAGGTTGGCATGTTATGTTTTTTTTTTAATTGAAAAGAGTAAAGAAATAAAATATAAATGAGAGAGAGGCAGGCATTTACTATCATTAGCAGCATGTTTTCAACAAGCTACAAGTTGCGGCTTATATAGCTATCCCTTTCCTTCAATTAGTTAAAATAATAATTAACTAATTGTAACTGTCAAACCAAAATTAAAGGTAAATAGGACCAGAGATAAATATGAACTAGAGACAACTAAAATAAAAGTCACCAAGAAGCACATATAACCAGACCAAGAGACAAACAAGATAAAAACTACTACATTAGATATTTTAGGAATTATGTTTTAAATTTTATTTTCTATTATTTAATAGTTAAAACAATATTTTGAAAACATAAAATATAAATGTCATGCCGACCCATGTAATTTTCTACTTTCAAGAACCTAAATCCAATAATTCAACTAAAAAAGTGTTATAATATTATTAAAAGTAGGGTTCACTTTTTTTTCCAAACAAAATTGCAACAGGTCAAGACAAAATTGTTCTTCTTCAATCTTGACTGTCGACTTATTTAATTGTTATATCAACGGTTTTAGAAGACAGTTCACTGTTAATGGGCAAATCTTATGATGGCCCAGACTAAACACCACCTGAACGTATGACTCCATCACATGACAGGAAAATAAAGCATTATCTAGGTTTTTCTTTTCTCAACCACTTTTTTCCTTACTTCTATATTTGCCTTGATATTTAATTTTCTAAATGTAGATATGGTTTTCTTAAATGTTGTTTCATTATGAGTACATATGTGCCTAGTCAAACATAGTCGGTTCAAGTTCAGTTCAAACTAAATATATCAATGTTAAATTACATAATCAATTCAGATTGGAATTAGTTCAAGTTCAATGAAAATGTTCAGTCAAACATAGCTTTTTCAAGTTCACTTCAAGTTCAGTAAAAGCACAAAATCAATATAAGCACAAAATCATATATAGTTCAAGCTAAATGCTACAATACTCAGTTCTGGTAGGTCAAACACTTAAATTACATGAACTTAGTATAAATTACATGATGAGTTCAAATTACACGGCTTATATAAAACACTTAAACACCTTAAGATGCCCTTCTTCATTTCCTGATGGGATTCACATTTGTTTGTCCTTTAACGATACGAAACGAGGGAATAATCCAAATTCTCTCATCAAGATCATCTCTAAGATATAAACCATCATCAGTTGAATCAATTTTCACGTGGTTGTGATGTCGCAAAGAAAAAATCATTACCAACATCTTCATCATTATTGTTATCATCACTTATTTTATTGGTCGATAGGACAATTGGCCATTTGTCATTAGCATGATCAGTGACATAAAACACTTGTTGAGCTTGCGACGCTAAAATAAAAGGCTCATCTTTGTCTTCCACCCTATTAAAATCGACAAGCAAGAACCCAGACTCATCAACCCGAACACCATTATTATTATTGACCCACTTGCAACCAAAAATGGGAACACAAAACATTGTGTAATCTAACTCCCATATGTGCTCGATAACCCCAAAATATGATAGGTTTGCATATATTGTGTTTTTGTCTTTTGCACTTGAGATATGCATTGCTTCAGCTACGAGAGTGACTCCACTATTTTCCATAGTGGTTTGATCATCTTGTTCTTTGGTATAAAATGTGTAGTCGTTAATTACATATCTCGTGTAAGAAAAGACATGTAAACTCGGACCATTTGCTAGCCACCTCAATCTCGATGAAATTGAACTGGGGTTTATATCAAACTTTGAGTTAATGTGATTTATTAGCCATGTTATAAAATTTTGATTGTGCTCTCGTGTTGTCCAATTTTGATTCCTATTCATGTTCAAACTAGATAATTGATCCATGTGCATTGTAACATACGGTTGAACCTCATCATCATTGTGCAGAACATACAATTGTGCCTGCTCCCATTATGTCCTTGATATAATCATTACTCTCTTTCCAATTATCCTTTCTCCTGTTATTCTTCCCGAATGACGATGCACGGGAAGCCCTACGGATTCAACATTGGATAGATATTCAGTACAAAATTCAGCAGCTTCTTCGACAATGTACCATTCAGCAATACAACCTTCTGGTCGACTTCTACTTTTTACGTATCCTTTAATATTTTCGTATATTGCTCTATCGGATACATCCATCTCATATAAACTGGCTCACAAAGTTGTGTCTCCTTAACAAGATGAACAATAAGGTGAACCATTATATCAAAAAACGAGGGTGGGAAATACATTTCAAGCTCACACAAAGTAACAACAATTTCCCTCTGCAATATGGTAATTTCTGAGGATCGATCACTTTACTACAAATTTCCATAAAGAAGAAACATAATTTAGTTATGGCTCATCGATCTTTTTCAGGTAAAATGGAATGTATACCTATTGGTAGCAAATGCTCCATTAGAACATGACAATCATGGGTCTTCAAACCTTTTAACTTGAGGTCTTTCATACAAACTACATTTTTAATGTTTGAAGAGTCTCCCACATATTTTTTAAATCTTCAATTGAAGGACTCAAGTATACGTCGATATCATTCCCTAGTTGTTTGGGTCCAGAAATTAACATAGACAACATCATAAATTTACACTTCATACATAACCGTGGCGGTAGGTTATAAATCAACAAAATCACATGCTACATGCTGCGTGAGATGCTTTGAAGACCATGTGGATTCATTCCACCAATAGAAAGTGCCAGTCATAGATTTCTTGACTCTCTCTCGAAATCAGGATACTCATGATCAATTTTTGTCCATTGTGGAGAATCTGTAGGGTGTCGAAACTTTTCATCTCTAATTCTTTCATCTGCATGCGATGTCAAGTGTTTTGAATCTTCTTCACTGCGATACGTACACCTAAATCTTGGTATTATAGGAAAATACCACACGACTTTTGATGGAGTAGACTATTTCTTCTTATATCGAGAGACATTGCATTTCGAACACACCTTTAGTAATTCATATTTGTTTTGAAATAAAATGCAATTGTTATGACACACATGAATCATGTCGTAACTCATGCCAATAGAGCACAAAATTCGTTTAGCCTCGTAGGTTCGAATGAGAAGTTCATTTTCATCTGACAACATATCTTTTAGGAGTGTTAATAATTTTGTTAAGCTTTTATCAGACCATCCATTAATTGTGTTGGATATTTGACTACTATGGTTAGGAACTTTTATACCTTGTTATAAACAAGATTATCTAATTCTTTCCTAAGTGATGAATTAATATCAAATCCAACTTGTTTAATATTAATTCTATTTTAAGAGTAAAAGATTCAAACAATTTATTCACAGCAGAAGTTTATAATCACATGCAAGATTAATATGAAAAGTAAAAAAAAGGAGAGAGAGAGAGAGAGAGGAAATCATGCACCAGGATTTATACTGGTTCGGCTATTCGTTGGATAGCCTACATCCAGTCCTGAAATCAAACCAGATTTCAGCTTTTCCAATAGAATTGACTTGAGTACGATTTACAGATTTTCCAGCTCACACATGGCCTATCTATCCAACTCACTCGCTTCTATTACAATGCCACCTTATCCCTAGAGTTAATTGCCAAACCCTCACGAGATCAAGATGAGACTTCTTCTTGATGAACACACGCACTAACAAAGATAGTCACCAGTTGACACTACTGGATTTCCAGAACTTTCTTTACAGATTGTTTTTATAGAAAAGATAAAAGAGGACAAATGATGATGACTCAATCACAATATAAGATCTCACACAAAAGTATTTAGCCAATGAGTATTTGTGTGTTGTACCAATTTTTCTCTCAAAGTGTTTTTCAGTCTTCAGTGTTTATGGAAAAGTGTTATGACTGATATTCAAAAAAAGTTATTAGAAAATTGTGATTGATTCAATTTATATATTTTCAGAAAAACAACGTATCAATCGATTTCGTAATCCATTTTATTAAAGTTTAAAAACAACTTAATTTTCCCAATCGATTATCGCGTGTCTTGTTTTTCTTGAATCTTGAAAATATATGAACTAATCGATTGCCTAATCGATTCTTTTAATGCAATTATCAGAGACTGATACTCAGTTGTATCAGTATCGATTGACTAATCGATTATACATGTTTTGTTCAAACAATGAGATCAAAACAATCGATTACTCAGTCGACGTATATTCATTGACATAATCGATTTGGCAATGGGCTGGATTTTCCCTGTAACTCAAACATTTTGCTTCAATCGATTCGTCAACCGATTGTGCTGGTCACAATGACTCAGATATTTACTTCAATCGATTTTCCAATCGATTGTGCTGGTCATAGTGACTCAGACATTTACTCCAATCGATTTTTCAATCGATTTGGATTGTTACAGAACCTCAGCCATTTGGTCAATATCAATGTGCCAATCGATTTATTCAATGTGTTTCTGATAAATGATTAACCATTTCATTCTTTTAATCGATTACTTAATTGATTGATTCAAAGCTTGCAACACAAGAAATTTATTTCAATTGATTGTCCAATTGATTTTGTTGATCACAAAACACATATCTTATGAAAAAGTATTTGCTTAATCGATTTGCCAATCGATTGACTCAGTGTGAGTTTGGTTCTGTGATTCACAAAATCGATTACTCAATTGATGTGCAAATCGATTGTCCAATTGATTTGTTTAAACACAGAACACAGATTTTGATAAAACCTTTAAGTAATCGATTTTCCAATCGATTAACTTAGTAAAACCTTTATTCTGTGAGTCTGACAATCGATTGCTCAATTGATTGATCAATTGATTTATTACTTGATTGATTAAAACTCATTTTATAATTTCATTGGCAAATACTATATGAGAACTTATTATGATTGAGTCTACCTAATTGACTCTATTAACACTAAACATTCTTGTACATCAGTCTTCAAGCCTTGTAGGACATCATCCATCTTTGCTTGATTGCTTGAGTTCCAAGTTTTGTCCAAGTGTGTAGTGTTTGATTATTTGCCTGAAATGTTTCTCAATTCAAATCATTAGATAAATCAAATAATTCATATGTATTGTATGTTTGGGAATTAAATTAAAACATGATCAAGGAAGCACATGTCTTACAAATTGTTTTTAAGTTGTACAACTTTAATATCGCCGATAGTCTTTTGAATTTAGTACAACCATTATATAATGGTTTCTCTGCATCACGCAACAAACTCTCTAACATTTTAGGACAATCCCAATAATCTTCTTCAACTGCTTTTGTGATCTCCTCAACTCGGTCTCGCTCATATGTATCTGTGTCAAAATCATTTGAAGCATATGTCGAACCATTCCCAAAATTAGTGTTCCCTTTTTTTCTCTCACCGTGTCTTATCCAACATGTATAGCTTTGATCAATTCCATGCCATACTAAATGTCCTTGCAATTGTTCTACTCTAATGCGTTTTCCAAAACAACATTTTAGACAAGGACAAATGATTCGATTTGGGTCTTTTGCATTCTTTACTACAAAATCAACAAACTCCTTCACTTCATTTTCATACTCTTTTGACAATCGATTGACATACTTCCATTTCCTATCCATTTTATATGACCTATATGAATGCAGTGTTACACAAATGATAAGCTATTGATAACATTATACCAATCTATAGTATATATAGTCTAATATTGGAAAATAGAAACCAAGGTCCAAGGTTATGCATACAAGTCTGATTTCAAAACAGAACAGATAGAACATATTTAAAAAAAAAAACAGATTTTATACGATTTATCAAGTAACAATTTATTTAATTTATGAGGTAACAATTTATATGATTTATCAAGCTTATGCCATTTACTATCAGGTAACAATTTATCAGTTTTAGTGACAACAACAAATTAAAAAATACAGTACTTGAGACAACAATGACTCAATAGAAATAGGCGCACAGTAGGGGAGCAGCAGAAGAGGGTTCAATGAGAAGACGACGCACAGTAGAGGAGGGTTCAAACTGTAGAGGAGAGGAGGGTTCGTAGGATTAGGAGGAGAACGTATTAAATATGTTTTTTTATTTATTTAAAGAGAATGATTTTTATCAAATACGCATCATTTTACAGCGCTTATTTAAAAAGCACTATAAAAGCCCCTGTAATTGTGTGAAAGCGTTATATTTTACAACGATTATATACAGAGCGATCTAAAAGTATTCTAAACACAACACTTATATCAAAGTGCTCTAAACATATTGTAAACGTTTTGTGATAAGGAAAATTACAACCAAACCACAACGGTAGCACATAAGCAAAGACACTTGGCACACGCTCCATCCATCAAGGAAATTAGGAGGAGCATGAGAGAGAAGTTTCTTAATAGAAAATATTCTAAGGACTTTATTAAATAGATCAAGGAATGGTAATCAAGGGAGGAAATGAACTGATGAAGAAATCATTATCTCTCTCCAGTTGAGTCTTCTTAGCTTTCTGTATTTCCTCAATTGTATTTCAATTTCCCTAAAGTAAATTTTACTATTGCTTTTAAAATTTAGTACAATTTATCATTGGTGATTCTCTTGTTTTGCTTTCCTCAAAATTTAATCATAACATTTGGTGCTTTTTTTTTCCTACTCATGGTTGATAACACTCGAATGAAAGGGTTGGAATGTGCTATAAAGGATATTAATGCTACTTTGCAGCAATTTCGTGATGAATTTGACAAATGGCACAACGAGTATACGCATTTGCGACACCTTGACCAAACAAGTTTTGATCGTGTGGAGAACCAGATTACTTTATTGCATGCTTCTCAGTCCTCTAGCAGCGGGTCTTGTTCCGGAAACTCCTTACCACTACCATTTTAGGTGTGTAATATTTAGCTAGATTTTCACAGATTTGATGGATTTTAGGTCAGAAATTGGTTTTCAAGGCTGAACAATTATTTGATTATTACTTCACATGTGATAATCAACGTCTTATTATTGTTGCGGTACATAAGGAGAAAGACATTGTTCCTTGGTTCCAAATGCTATGTCGCAATCGTCCATTTCAATCATGGGCTCTATTCACGCGTGCTTTAGAAATGGAATTTGGACACTTTGAGTATGAATCCCCACGCCCTGTACTTTTTAAACTTACCTAATCCACCACTGTTGCCGATTATTACACTACATTCACTGTCATGTCCAATAAAGTAGATGGTTTTGGCCCTAATACCACCCTCGAATGTTTTATCAGTGGATTACACCCTGATATTAAATGCAAAGTCATTTCTTAATCACGAATTTCACTATCCAAAGTCATAGCACTAGCAAAACTATTCAAAGAAAAACACCTTCTCCTCACGCCTAAGCCAATAGAAGCCTCAATCACAAAAACCATACCATTTCTCCCAACCCACAAAACCCTCAACCTTACCTCCCTTACTATCAAACCTTATCCCAAAACCTACAAACACCACCCAAATCCTACCCTGTCAAACAAATTACTCGAGCTGAAATGCAACTGCAATGTGAGAGAGGTTTGTGCTACTACTGTGATGATAAAATTTACCCCTCGCACAAATGTCTGAATCGACATTTCCTTTTACTTCAAATTGATGTGTGTGAGGAATCGTCTCAATTAACCAACCCACCTTATTTAACAATACCAGAATCAAACTTATTAAGGGATTCTTAACACCATATGTCCTCGAATGCTTTAAATGGATCCCATGGTGCAGGTACCATGTGTTTTCAGGGCAATACTCAAGGTATTAAGCTCAGCATCCTATTGGATAGTGGAAGCTCTGACAACTTTATACAACCACGCATTACACAATGTTTAAAATTGCCTATACAAGCTAATGATACTAGTAGAAAATTGAGTTTTTAATACAACAAAGTTAAGTCATTTACGTGCCACCAGACTTAACAAATGTATATTTAAGTCGGTTGCTCCGTATAAACGAGTTAACAAAATGAGACGGTGGTAATTTTGTAAATATGTGAAACATGTTTAACACGGTTATTTTGGCAACGACTTAAGAAAGACAGTAAAAATAAAAATTAGTATATCCCATCTTCCTCCATGTTTAAGTCAGTTACTTGGGTAAACGACTTAATAAAAGGCTAAATACCACATGTGGTCCCTTAACTTAATTTCAATTAACGTTTTAGTCCTCTATCTTTTTTTCTTCTTCCCGATTTGGTCCTTTATTTTAATTTTAAGTGACAATTTGATCTTTTATGTTTTAAAATAACAATGTTATCCTTCTTTTTACAAAAATTCAAAAAATTCATCAAAATTTTCAAACAAAACCTATAAAATTAATTATATTCTTTAATATAAAACAAATTTCATCAAATTCGTAACTCAAATCTTCAAATAAACTCATATTTGTCATTCTTTATTTGATATTGTTAGAGATGAAAATATGAGTTTATTTAAAGAGTTAAGTGATGAATTTGATGAAATTGCATTATATTGAGGATGATAATTAATTTTATGGGTTTTGTTTTATATTTGAAACTTGTTTTATATTTGAAACTTTTTTTATATTTGAAACTTTATGTGGCAATTTTATAAATATTTGAAACTTGTTTAATATTTGAAACTTTAAGTGGCAATATTGTAAATATTTGAAACTTGTTTAATACAGTTCTATTGATAACTGACTTAAGCAGATTAAAAAAACATAAAAGATCCCATGTACTTAGTGTTTTATCTTCCCGCTCCCATAACCTCTACGCTCTAAACTTCAACTTCTATTCGCAACCTCAACTTCACAACCCGTTGCTGTTTTATCTTCACCACTTCATCAATTCATTAAGACATGTTTGATTCTCAAGTTAAATTATATATTTTACATCTTTCATTTTTTAGAATTTGTGTTTATAGAATAGGGAGCAAAACAATAGTTTTTTATGTAGAAAGGCATATAAATAAGGTGTAAACTTTACAAATGTAGTATTTTATATATTAGAGACAGTAAACATGTATATCTTGCTATTGAAGCAGAACAAATAATTAAAAAATATAAAACGTTACTGAATATCATTTATCTCCATGATTTCACCGAACTTTTATCTCAAATAAGAAGAGCAGAGTTGTATGACTTGAATCTTTAAGAGATTTAAGGAACTATTATTCCTAAAGTAATAGGTATTGTAATCTTTAAGAGATTAAACGAACCCTTACTCCTGAAATAATAGCTCTTATAAGAGTGACGCACATGGAAATTAATTAATTTTGAAATACATAGAAGAAATGGAATAAACTAATCCACTTGTTTCAAGTGTCCTGTTTAAACTATTTTAATTGGAAGTGTCACATTTAAAATATTTCAATTATTCTGATGCACAGGGAAAGTAATTAATTTTGAAATACATAGAAGAAATGGATTAAACTAATATACTTGTAAGTGTCCTGTTTACACTATTTTAATTGGAAGTGTCCCATTTAAAATATTTCAATTATTCTGATGCACATGGAAATTAATTAATTTTGAAATACATAGAAGAAATGGATTAAACTGATACACTTGAAAGTATATTGTTTAAACTATTACAATTGGAAGTGTCTCGTTTAAAATATTTCAATTATTCTGATGCACAGAGAAATTAATTAGTTTTGAAATACATAGAAGAAATGGATTAAAGTAATACACTTGAAAGTGTCCTGTTTACATTTGTAAACCTTGAAAAAGTAGCTTATAAGGATAAGCCTTTTATTATTGCATCTCAAGCATGACAAGTGTTTTATGTAAGTGATCCTTCTAACAAAAGGTGGTCAGTGGTTCTCCAAGATAAAAGCATGTATGGACCTAATGAAAGTCTAGGTTCACTACCAGATATTTTTTAGACTCCTTCTTTCTCACAACAGATACCTGTTTCCTTGTGGAAAATATAGAGGATGATGTGTATGCCACTCGTGATGATCATCAAGAAGGGATATGGGAGATTATTCAAACATGACAGTTTTAGGAAATAATATGGTGCAATATCATAGTTTTGTATAAATAAACTTTGCTTTGTTTATAATTTTTTACTTGCAATAGTGTCATCCTTATATGATAGTATATCTATAGTGTCATGTTATTTATTCATTATTTTGAATTATGAATTGTTATTGACCATAATTATATATTTTGTAAAAAGAGACACATGGGTGATTGCTTAGCTCCTTCACAAAATAGATCAGATACTAACTTTACCCAAAAAAGAGTAGACGCGACACACAGATGCCAAAGTTGTTACATAAGTGTAAGAGTGTAAGGATGGTGATAAGTTATCGATTGATTTTGATCAATCAACTAGACTACCTATAGGTGATAACATGAAAGCTTTCATTGGTCATGTGGCTTCTTTTGCTCGAGACAAAGTCAGTATTTTAGCCAATGAATAGGATGAAGTACACGAAGACATGAAGAAAAAAATTTTGGGCAACAATCGATGTAATTTTAATTATCTTTATTATTATTGTACTATTTGTTGTATAATGTAGGAAGTGTGGAATGTTCCTAATAATGAATTTAATATAAAAAAATGTTTTCAATATATGGATGAGCATTGGATGGCATTTAAAGCTACATTAACAAGGAGATACTTAAATAATGGAGACCTGAGTCACAAACTTCCTGTTGATGTATATCATTTTATTGACGAGGAAATATGGCAGGTGTTCGTTAAGACCATCGAGGATTCTTCCTTTCAGGTTAGTTGTATATATGATTTGATTGTTCTTTCTAATATTTTAGTATTAACTTTAAATGTTTTGTTATTTACAATAGGAGAAAAGAAAGAAGGCACAAATGATTCAATCTTTTAATAAGTACCCCCTTAGATTCTTAAGTCAGTTGATCAAAAGAACCGACTTAAAAAGATTTGTTGAAATGAATTTATGATGTTTAAGTCGGTTAAGCTGAACTGACTTAACATGATGAAGCTCTGTTAAGTTTATTCATGAAAATGAAGGTCCAAGCACGAGAAAGGGGGGTTGAATTGTGTTTGACAAAGTTGATAACATTTTGCTAATTTGATGAAGGTTGGTTGGTTTTTATGAATTACTTAGATAAGAAGCAATCAGATTCAGAAGCTGTAAACAATGAAAGCATAAATAATTAGACACATATATTTATCCTAGTTCACCACTTACTTGGCTACATCCAGTCTCTTCATTCAAAAGGCTTTAATCCAAGAAAGTATAATAACTAGTGTAAAATAAATACAAGAAAATATAATAACTTGTGTAAAACTAAACTACTTTGAAGTGGTCATAACATCAATCAAGTATGAAGGTAAAGTTTAGGTTTTTCTTGATGAAGTCAAACCTATCTTCAGGTAGTGGTTTGGTAAAAATGTAAGCCCATTGGTGTTCAGTCTCTACAAATTGAATGTTTAGTACCTCCAACATAATCTGAATCACAGTATCCACTAAGTTTGTACTTAGTAGATTTCTTATAGAACAAGGTAAGGTTGGTAGTGGCTTTTAGGTATCTGAGGATTCTCTTAACAACAGTTAAATGTGATTCACTAGATTTCATGTCTAGAAGTGATAAGGTACAGTAGGGATCCTATCATATAGGGTTTTCGGTCAACTTTTTCGCCTGAATCATCTTTTGTATATTTAGTTTGATGAATGTATATACCTTTTTGACTTTGTTGATTAGTATCCCTAAGAAGAACTTAAGTTCTCACGTCATACTCAATTGAAATTCAAGCTGCATCAATTTAGAATTTTTTTGGCAAAGAGTGCCATTAATAGATCCAAAAATAATGTCATCAACATAAATTTGAATAATAAGAATGTCATCTAAAGAGTTTATTATCATCTTTACCTCTTTCAAAGTTATTTTTAAGCAAGAAGTTATTAAGTCTATCTTACCATGCCTTAGGTGCTTGTTTTAGATCATACATAGATTTCTTAAGTTTAAAACCATAATTTGGAAATTTAGAACTTTCCAAACCTGGGGGTTGTTTAACATAAACTTCTTCACTTATATAATCATTTAGAAAATAATTTTAACATCCATTTGAAACAAGGTAATGTTATTATTTGCAGCAAAATAAAGTAGAATATAAATAGCTTCTAACGTAGCCTCTAGAGCGAATGTCTCAGTGTAATCAATGCCTTCTTATTGATTGTAGCCTTAAGTGACAAGTCTTGCCTTATTTCTGACCACTTCACCTTTTTCATTTAGCATGTTTCTGAAACCCACTTGGTTCCAAAAATGTTCTTCTTTGATCTAGATACTAGATCCCAAACGTCATTCCTTTTCACTTCTTGAGAACCTGCAAAATACTTATCTAGCTTTGATTTTTAAGATCAAGCTTCTTGTTATCACAACAAACATAATATCAAACAATAATTAAATTTAAAGAAAGATATCACCTATATGTTAAAAGTTATAGTTTCACTATGAAAACCCTCTTAGTTCTTCTTTTCTGGTTTTCAGATTCTGAGTTTGCATATTCTCTGATTAGAGGGTCTGCATGAAGGGATTTGAATTCCCATCCAGGTTTGTAGTCTTGGTGAATTTGATTGGAGTGTTCAAAGAAGTCTCCTGATTTGGACTTTTAATATTCCACTTATGTATTTTATGATGTATCGGGTTCCTCTGATGGTAATTCTGATTCTCTGGTATTTCCAGTTCTGTTGATATGTGTGATTTCTCTTCCAGTTTTGATTATGTTGATACTCCCGATATTTCTGGTTCATCATATGGTTCTGGTTCTGGTTCTAGTTCCGATAGGCATTGTGTTGAGAAAATCTTTAAATACTTTTTCATGCTTATCAGAGTTACAAGTGGTATTTTCAATTGATGTTGAACTATAATTACTTTCCAAAGTTAGATTTTCAGCCTTAAGTTCAGCATTATTAGTTTTCAAATTTGCATTCTCTGTTTTAAGTTCAGTAATATCAGTTTTCAGAGTTACATTATCAGTGTTTAGTACAATAATATCAGTTTTTAGAGTTGCATTTTCTATTCTAAGTTTAATAATATCAGCTTTCTGAGTTTCTTTGTTTGTTTTAAACTCAACACTTTGATTCTTTAAAACATTAACTTTTTCAGTTAGATTTTTTTTTCTTTCTTAACGGTTTTCAATTTTAAAGACAATTTGTGATTCTTATTTAAAAAAATCATTTATAGCAGTAATTAAATCAGATCGAGTTAAGTTAGAAAATACCTCAATTTCTTAATATGTTGATTCACTTCTAGAGTCAGAATATGTGTTGGATCTACATTCAGAGTTGGTAGGAGCTATTAAAATCAAATATGTATGCTCTTCATCATCTTCTATCTTGAGCTTTTTAACTGGGAGGTTGACCTTTCCTTCTTGAACTTTCTTGCTTTCTTTATAGTTCAGAATCAGACTATCATAAATACTCTTTGTTATCTCTTTGTTGGTGCACTTGTCAAACTCCTTTAAAGTGAGTGCATTTATCATGAATGTTCTGGACTTTTGATGCATCTTGTATATCTTATTTTGATTAACATTCATCTCTAAGATGAGTTGAGAATTTTGAGCTTGAGGTCTTCTACTCTTTTATGCTTTTCGATGTTTTTCTCCTTCAGCCTTGAGTGTCTATTTATAGTGAAATTTTGGGCTTCAATTTAGTCGTTGTTTAATTCTGAATTGTATCTTGTTCAGATTGAGTTTATAAATTATTAAAATTGATTCTATTTCTATTTTGTGTAGATTGAGTTTGTAAATTCTTCAAATAAACTCTTCTTCAATTTATGATCAAATCTTCATTAAATGTTGATCAAATATTCTTCAAATCTTGACCATATTTTCTTTTAAACTTGGTCAAATATTTTCTTCAATTATAAATATAAATCAAATCTTATTTTAGATTTCCATCAATTATAAATTTGAATCAATTTAGATTTTCTTCAATTATAAATTTGAATCAAATCTTATTTTAGATTTTCATCAATTATAATTTAGAATCAAATCTTATTTTAGATTTTCTTCAATTACATGAATCTTCTTTCTTACTTATTGAAGTCAAATATATTGTTTTCATAAAATACTTTTGTTAACATCAAAACTATAAATGTAAAACCAACATGCTTCCAATAGAAACGACTTAAAAAGCAACATGTTTATGAAGTCTTTTGCTATTAACTCGGACACTTAACTGACTTAAAATGTGCATTTTAACCGACTTAAAAAGGTAAAATTCTACTAGTGTGAGCATTAGCTCCTTAACCTTGTAGGGTTTCATAATTA
>NC_021161.2:44944235-44967511 GCF_000331145.2 Cicer arietinum
TCTCTTTGTTGGTGCACTTGTCAAACTCCTTTAAAGTGAGTGCATTTATCATGAATGTTCTGGACTTTTGATGCATCTTGTATATCTTATTTTGATTAACATTCATCTCTAAGATGAGTTGAGAATTTTGAGCTTGAGGTCTTCTACTCTTTTATGCTTTTCGATGTTTTTCTCCTTCAGCCTTGAGTGTCTATTTATAGTGAAATTTTGGGCTTCAATTTAGTCGTTGTTTAATTCTGAATTGTATCTTGTTCAGATTGAGTTTATAAATTATTAAAATTGATTCTATTTCTATTTTGTGTAGATTGAGTTTGTAAATTCTTCAAATAAACTCTTCTTCAATTTATGATCAAATCTTCATTAAATGTTGATCAAATATTCTTCAAATCTTGACCATATTTTCTTTTAAACTTGGTCAAATATTTTCTTCAATTATAAATATAAATCAAATCTTATTTTAGATTTCCATCAATTATAAATTTGAATCAATTTAGATTTTCTTCAATTATAAATTTGAATCAAATCTTATTTTAGATTTTCATCAATTATAATTTTGAATCAAATCTTATTTTAGATTTTCTTCAATTATAAATTTGAATCAAATCTTATTTTAGATTTTCATCAATTATAATTTAGAATCAAATCTTATTTTAGATTTTCTTCAATTACATGAATCTTCTTTCTTACTTATTGAAGTCAAATATATTGTTTTCATAAAATACTTTTGTTAACATCAAAACTATAAATGTAAAACCAACATGCTTCCAATAGAAACGACTTAAAAAGCAACATGTTTATGAAGTCTTTTGCTATTAACTCGGACACTTAACTGACTTAAAATGTGCATTTTAACCGACTTAAAAAGGTAAAATTCTACTAGTGTGAGCATTAGCTCCTTAACCTTGTGGGGTTTCATAATTAGTGTGAGCATTAGCTCCTTAACCTTGTAGGGTTTCATAATTAATTCTACTAGTCTTTTGTTGGGAACATTAGCTCCTTAACCTTGTAGGGTTTCAAATAATTAATTTACATGTTACCATTCAAGGTCATAATCTGCACTTACCTGTTTATTTACTTCCTATAACAGGTGATGATTTGGTGTTAAGGGCCTTTTTGTTAAAAACCCTTGCCCCACAAATAGCAAATTACAAAGCTTTATCCATCAAGTTTTATATGCAAAACACCTTTATTAGTCTGTATGGGGATTAAATGAAATGTCTTACTCAAGCTCAGTTCCATCACATTAAGCGTCTGCAACATACTCACTCTATTATGGCTTCTTATACACTACTTCTTCAGCAAGTTCTCCCTATTGATGGACATTTACCTTCTAACATACCTCTAGACTTGGCAGCATTACTTAGTAACTATCTGGATTTGATTTTTGAGTTGGTGGGTCTCCTCTGGTCCGGTTTCAAGACCATGCTATAACTTTGCTAGAGGGCAACAACCCTATCAAATTCAGACCATAATGCTATCCCCATAGTCAAAAGGCATATATTGAAATTATGGTAATGATAGGTTGGTTTAGGGATTCATACAACCTAGCAATAGTCCTTTTTCATCATCGGTTCTCCTTGTTAAGAAAAAGGACGGGTCTTGGCGGTTTTGTACATATTATAGTTTGAAATGTTATTACTATTAAAAATAGTTTTCCTATACCTACTATTGATGAATTATTGGATGAATTATTTGGTGCTCAGTACTTTTCCAAAGTAGACTTGCATTTCTGATACCACCAAATTCTTGTCAAACCAAAGGATAGAGACCAAACCGCTTTTTAAACACATCATGGTCTATATCAATGATGTCTTTAATGCTCAACTTCAAAAATCAATGCTTGTTTTCATTGACGATATCTTGATTTATAGCCCTTGTTGGTCATCTCACTTAATCCCTTTGAAAGAGGTTTTACAATTGATGCGCCAACATTATCTTTTTGCAAAAATGTTCAAATGTTGCTTTGGTTTTACTACAATAGAGTACTTGGGTCACAATATCTCAAGTAAGGGCGTTCACATGGCTAAATAAAGAATCCAAGTAGTTTTAGAGTGGCCTATTCCAAAAAATTTGAAACAACTTGGAGGTTTTTTGGGCTTATCTGGTTACTATAGGCGCTTTATTCGAAACGATGCTACCATTGCTTCTCCATTAATTGCATTATTGAAGAAGGATGCCTACTCTTGGGATGTTCCTGCTACTTAAGCTTTTAATGCCTTAGAATCTCCCATCATTGATGCCCATGTCCTAGCACTACTGAGTTTTTCGAAACCTTTTGTCCTTAAAACAAACGTATCAAGTATCGACATTGGTGCTATCCTTAGCTAAGACATGCATCCCATTGCTTATTTCTCAAAGAAATTGGACTCATCCATGCAGAAAAAGTCAGCATATGTGAGGTAGTTGTATGTTGTCACTAAGGCCATGGCAAAGTTTAGACTCTATATTTTGGGCCATAAGTTCATTATACGAACTGACCAAAAGAGTTTGAAATGCCTTATAGACCAAACCATTAAAATACTGGATCAACAAAAATGGCTTCACAAAATTTATTCAGACAGGGACAAAGGTTTTCATTAGTTGTTTTTGACAAAATTTATTCAAACTAAATGGTACCACACTCTCTATGAGCTCGACTTATCATCCTCAATCAGATGGCCAAACTGAAGTTGTTAATAAATGGCTTGAGATGTATTTAAGATGTTTCGCAGGGCAGGTTCCTTCTAAATGGTCTAAGTTGTTAGATTGGGCTGAGTTTTGGTATAACTCTCTCTTCCAAACTAGCATTGGCATTACACCATTTAAATTCATATATGGTCGTGACCCACCTACTTTGCTTAAGTATGATTTGGCGATCATTGAGCCACCTTTACTTCAAACATTGTTGACCAAGAGAGATACAACTATACAACTACTTAAAAATAACCTTCTACGTGCTCAACATAAGATGAAACATTTTGCTGATACCAAGAAAAGACAACTAAAGTTTAACGTGGGTGACATGGTTCTAATTTAACTCCAACCTTATTGACAACACTCGGTGTCACTACATCAGAACCAAAAGATGGAGTTACGTTACTTTGAACCTTTTCTCATCATCGAGAAAATCGGTGTTGTGGCCTACATAGTGCTACTTCATATAATGTTTCACATTACTAATCTGAAATTGTGCAAGGGAGATCGTTCAACTTAGTACATGCCTTTTTCGCTACTTACTATTGAAATCAGACTAGTTTTAATTCCTCTTACTATGTTGGACACTCGAATTCTACTACAACAAGGTCAAGAGACACCTCAAATTCAGGTACAGTGGGAGCATTTGCCTCCTATATAGGCTACTTGGGAAAACTATGAGGCCTTTCAAGCCTTGTATATGAATTTCCACCTTAAGGATAAGGTAAATTTTAAAGGAGGGGGTAATGTTATGAAGAAGGAAAATTACAACAAAACCACAACGGTAGCACATGAGCAAGGAAACTTGGCACAAGATCCATCCATCAAAGAAATTAGGCAAAGCATGAGAGAGAAGTTCTCTAATAGAAAATATTTCAAGGACTTTATTAAATAGAACAAGGAATGACAACCATAGGAGTAAATGAATAGATGATGAAATCACTCTCTCTCTCCCTTTAAGCCTTCTTAGTTTTGTGTATTTCCTTAATTGTACTTCAATTTCTCTAAAGTAAATTGTGTTGTTGCTTTCTTCAAGATTGAATCATAACACAAATTTTATGAGAAGATACGAATCAAGTTATCAAATGTTACTCTTGTTGACATGGTTAACTCCAACAATCCTTACCGCAATATAATGATATACTGAGCAAATGGAAAAAAAATATATTTTTTTAGACATTAGTGTGAGTTAGCGAGAATATGTTGGAATTTGATGTCGGTCAAATATAATAACACATCTAATTCTAAAGGTATCCGTATTTCTTATTATATATCATATAACTAGGGGTGGGCAAAGTTCAGTTCTGAACTAGAACCATTTGAAAATTGAATCGAACTGATTTTCAGTTCGAAAAAATGAACTGAACCAGTTTCCAGTTCAAAAAACCGAACCGAACCAATTTTAGAAAATAGTGAACCGGTTTTTTATTTTGAAGCGAACCGAACCAATATAACTTAGTTTTTTTGTTCATATAGGCCAAATTTTACATAATTACCCCTAATTACTTATAAAAAACAAATTTGGTTCAAGTTTTTTGAAATAAAAACTAGTTCGGTTCATTTTTTTCAAATTAAAAACTGGTTCTGTTCAGTTTTTTAAACTAAAAACTAGTTCGGTTCAGTTCTTGTTTTAAAAAATCAGTTTGAAAACAATTCGGTTCTCAATTTTTATAAATCAGTTCAGTTCAAAACCTGTTCGGTTTGGTTCAATTCAGCAGTTTAGTTCAATTTTTGGTTTTTTTTAACACCCCTACATATAACAAATGCAAAATCGCATTCTAGTGATAAATAGTATTTTTATTGAAATTCATTTTATTTGAATAGATTTCGGCGGTAAATTTATGTTCCAATTATAAAAGTTTATGTAACGTGTGTCATGAACGTGGTAATAAATTATAAAATGAAGATAAACGAATACAATAGTAGCTGATAAATAAAACATTATATATGATAACGATAACACCTCAGTTTTTATAATAAACTATTTTATTAAAAAATAGAATTTTAAATAATTAATTTGGTGTTAAAACTATTTTAAAATATATGTGGATGAATTTTGTGACTAATTTTAGTTATATGGGTGTTTTCTATGATGTGTTAATCTAGTACATATTTGACTAAGTAAGTGATATAAATAATAAATATTATATTTTATTATCTTATATGTTTTTTTTATAAATAATAGTATATTAGTGTACATATTTTAAGGTATAAGATTTTAGGCGATTCTATGTGTATATGTGAGTTGTGGCTTACAGTTTTACTACCATGTGTTGGGGTTTACAGCTTTACTCTTGTACTTGTACATCTATTATCTATTATCTGCACCCATTCTTTTGTAATTAAAAAAATAAAAACAGACTAATAGCAGCCAAATCGCATCAAACCCGTTTCTCTCAAATTCAAACTCACCAATTCTTTGTCATTTGAATCGATCTCAACCTCTATCCCACACAAAATAGGCCAATGAATCCATTTATGACACCAATTTTATCAATTGTTGCTCAGTATCTTCAGAAACAACTTCGTTTCTTTCCTTGTGCAAGCTATTTTTGGGCAATTCCGATCACCATGTTTGTTGTCTCAAAAAACTAGGATTGTTTTTGGATTCCTCTCATTGAAACCTTCAAGAAGCACTACTCATTTGTATTTTTTGGTGAAGTTGACGTCGGACCCTTCGGTGCTCCAATGAGTCGATGAGACTTTATCTGTAGTTTTTTCTCGTCGTATTGACTCCATTTTTGTTCCCAAAATTATTATTAATAATTTAACATTTATTTTTATGCTCCACATAATATATCAGCTACGTCTCGACAATTTGATGAACTATTCGTTTATTCAAATTCGCTTGTTGTATGTTGTCAATCTGCAGTTGCTGTGGAAAACTTTCATTGATTTATGTGTTTGAGAAAGTGTTTAAATAAGGTAAGGGGTGAGCAACATTTTATTTCATGAGTATGATAAACCGTGAAATGAACGAAGAAATTGTATTTCTCAACGGTTCATTTGGGGCTCGCTACGTACGGCATTAGCTCTTTGAGGGATAAATTAATTAACGTGCAAATATAGAAATTGTGTGATTAAAAATATAATTTATTGATTGATTTAATTTCTTTAAATGTATGGTAGTTGATATTATTGTGATATTGGATGTCGAATTAATTTTGTGCATATGTTTGATTATATGAGTTTATGTGATGTGATAATAAAATATTGATGTGTTGTGATAATTTTATGTGATGATGATAATATATGATTAATAATTGTGATGTTATAAATTTGTGATAAGTTTATGTGATGAGGTATGATTGATGATAGCGATGTTATAAATCTGTGATGAAAATGTTAAAGCAACCCCATAGTTGATAAAATAATGGTGATTCCAATTTGTGTTTGAGATGACGATCTTAATGGGGTATCATAGGCCAACGAGGGGAGAAAATAAATATTGAGAATTTGTGCAGTGGAGATTAATTTGTCCCCATATAGATAGGGTCTGACAAGCCCAGTGATTATGGAGAAGTACAACTGAATGAACTTGATCATGACAGTGTGTTGTTGAGCCTTAAGGCAAGATTGTTAGACCTTGGAGGTATTCGGATGGGGAATTCCTATGAGACATGGAGGTAGCACTCTAAATGTCGGAAACTACCATGCAACACAATTTTATCTCGATTGTCGCATATATGTGTCACGGGTTGAGTTAAGGGAATCTTTGATGATAGGGCCAATTTGAATTGTCTGTCCATCGGGATGGTGACATAGTATCAAGCCTCCTAACTAAGTACTTCAGAGTTAGAATGATACCACATTGTGAAGTAGAGTTTAAGCTCATCCATAACATTGCATTTTGTTGTGATTGTTTTGTTGTGTTAATATGTATCATGTGCGATAATAGTTTCTCTTAGATGATTTGATGTTATAGTGAAATATATTGATTTTCGTTGAGTGATTTTGACATTATGATATGATGTTTTCCCTTGAAAAATGTTTGTGTAATGGTATGGCTTATTTATGATTAATTGCAGATTCTTCTTACTTATATTATACTATTAACATGATTTTAAAACTCATCTCATTCGTTGTTGGTGTTTGACTGGTTTGGCTCTCGTGTGTGAAATGGCAGTTATGACAGGTTAATGGGTCTTGAAGTTCAAGTTGAGAGAAACCCCGCTCTGATAGGTGATATCAAGAATGAGAGTCAAAAATTATATTTTACTTATTTAATTAAAAATAACTTTTTGTATGAAAACCTTATAAGTACTAGTAAGTTTTTGGAATTAAATTAAGAAATTATAGTTAAATTGAGTTTATGGAGATTGTATTGTTTTATAAGAGAAAAAAAAAAATTTAAGTGTTCCATTTGTATTTTGAGAAATGTGATATCTTAAATAACTCATAAAAGATTCTTTTTATTTAAAAGAGTTTTTATTTATCCGTTGAAAATTTTAAAGAAATATTATATAAATTATTATATATATATTATTTTGGAGTTTAGAATGTCATAATAACAATAGTAGGTTTTATTTTCTAATATTGTTACACAAATTTTATGGCTAGATACCAATCAAAATATAAAAAGTCACCCTTGTCGCCATGGTTTACCACAACAATCCTAACTAGAGCTATATAAAATCCCCAAACTCTAAAGCCTCCTTTAAACTATTAAGTCTCTAATATTCGGCTTCCTGTCAAAATAATTTTTTTAAAGATCCGACCCATTATTTCATGGGGCTTAAAGAAGGTGGCTCTAGGGGTTTATAGGCCCCCAATATTTTGTTAATTTTGAGATTTATTTTTAAAAAAATTTTGAAATTTATTTTTCTCGAGAAAATGTAAAAGAAAATTCTTAGAAAAATTTTAAATTATTTTTTCTCAAAAAGTTTTGTGAGAAAATTAAAAAAAAAATTAATTTTTTTTTCAAATTAAAAAAGTTTCAATAAAAAATCGTAAATAATTTTTTGTCAAAAAAAAAAATCGAAACTTATTTAACGGTGAATTTTAAGAAAAAAATTATTTCTCATAAAAAAACAAAGAAATTTGTTGATTTAAAAAAAAAATCGATTTTTTTTATAAAAAATGTTGACCTATAGACCCACAAAATTTTAGGGGCTTTTTAGTGTTGGGGGATTACTTTTTGGAGGCCTCTTTAAGAAAGTTGTCTTTTGTACCCCCATTTAACCATATACCCCCGTTTAAAATTTATTTGGTTGAAATAACTAAATTATCCTTAACAAAACAGTAAACCTAAAAAAAATTACTCATACCCCACAATTGAAATTTTCGGAAAAGTGAGTACTGAAAAACTTTTTTACCGGAAATTTCATAAGGTATGAAATTTCCGGTGGTTATAAATATATACCGGAAATTTGAAATATCCGGTATGTTCAGCCGAAATTTCATTTCTCATTGATGACAGCTTAATGATATTGATATTGCAATTAATATGATATTTCAATTAATGTGTGCAATTAATGTCCTTACGATCTTCATCCCCGTTTTAAAAAAAATTATAAAAAAAATTACTAATATACCATATTTTTGAAATTTCTGATTAAGAATAATAACTACCGAAAATTTTAAAATTCTAATTATGAAATTTCCGGTATAGAAACTATCACTACCGGAAATTTTAAAATTTTGAAATATCCGGTAAATAAAATATAACTACCGGATATTTTAAAATTTTAAAATTTCTAGTTAATTAGTTTCGAAAATTTCAAATTTCCAGTATTGTAACTGTAACTACCGAAAATTTAGAAGCAAATTGTTACATACCGGAAATTTTGGTTGAGGGGGTGAGATTTTAAAGTAATTTTTTTTACCACATGAATGAAATTTTTAAGGTTAATTTTGTATTTTTAACAAATTGGGGGTATAGGTTTAATTGGGGTACAAAAGCTAACTTTCCCTTTTTATTTATGAAATTTTTTGACCCCTCCAACACGTGGACTAAGACCAATAATTAGTGAGTTTATCAAATTGACAGCTCTAATCCTCACTGTAAAATTACGGGATATTTATTTATTTATCTATTATTATTATTATTATTATAATATCAAATCATTATTAAGATACTTTATTAGCCAATTTAATTTAGGTCCAACAAATCAATCAAGTTAACTAATTGCATTTTGACCAATCAAAATTACATAATCCAAATCATTATTAAGATACTTAAATAGACAATTTGAATTCAACGAAATCAATTTTATTAAAAATTTATAAAAGTTAATCATTAACTATATAAAGCAACTAAAGAGTACAAGCAAACAATTAATATCTTAATTAAGAAAAAAAACAAATCATACAATATGATTCATTACATTTCTCTCGGTGTTTGTTTTATGTATTGTGTCCACATATGCTATGAAAGTTGTAGATATTGACACCATTTGTAAGGATGAAAACATTAACACTTCATTTTGCATAACTCTACTCAAATCAAAGCAAGGTGCAGATCTTGTTACCCTTGCCCAATACACTATTGATGATTTACAGATTGAAGTGAACAACACAGTCAATCTTATCAAGACACTAATTCATCAATATGATAAAGATCCTCAAGCAAAATCTCATTATGTGGAATGTTTTGATCTTTTTGGTGGGCCAAATGGTGCTGTTGCTAATTTTGAAGACATGGAAAACACCTTGAAGGGTGGAGATTACCATGGGATGATAGAGGCAGTATACGGTGTCTTGGTCGCTTATGAATCTTGTATTGAAGGAGAATCACCAGGTGAAATACCTTATCCGGATAAATCTTTGCTCCCAAAGTATGCTAAAGTTGTTGAGGACGTTGCTTATATTATCCTTGCTATAACAAAATTTTTGATGGGGAATGTTTAGTTTGCAATTTGTATTTTTCTAAATAATGCTACAATAAATGAGTCAAATTTGATTGTCACAAACTTTGAAGAATATAAATAGCATTTTTTATTACTATTATTTTATATTAGATTTTTTTATGTTTTTTAAATAATTTATTTTTTTATATGTAATTTAAACACTTCAATCTGCACTAATATTTAATATATTTAAATATATTATTATAAAATAAAAATTAAATAAAATTTTAGATAATTCATGATTTTCAAAATGCCACTTTAGAAAAAAAAAATATCTTAAAGATATCATAAACTAAACGTTTCCAAACTTTTTTAAAATAAATAGATATTTAAAAAAAAAATATTTAAATATATTACATCTCATATTAGTCTTTCAAAATAGTTAGCCTTAAATTAAAAAATAAATTTATGATAGACATGAGGTTAAACTTTGACCTTAATTTTTTTTATCTTACTGAATTTAGTAGATGCTGCAAAGTCTAGTTTAGTATAACTTATTTTCACTCATACTAATAGAATACAATAAAAAATGATGTCGCCATATATTTTTGAATATATATATTAGAACCAATTTGGTTTGAACAACTATAAACCTTACTTATTTTGATGATTAGGGTATTGTATTTGAGATTACGTTGCATTCTTTGATGTTTGATCTATGTTAAATGAACACCAAGACTCCACTCTATTTTTCAAACTCTAAGTCTAGTGAACGCACTCTAAAGTGCGTCTCTGGTGACTCTATCTAATACTAGCAACGCTCTGATTGGTTTGTCTTTGATGCATACAACCAACATTTATTTAATTCTGCCTTTAATAATCTCGTATAGAAGTTGTTGACTCTAATGAGAAGTCAACGCTTTGATAAAAAGTAAACACTATGGATAGCCAATGCTCTGATGGAAATTAACACTGATAAAACTCTTTTAAATAAAAGAACTTTTACGAGTTTTTTAAGATATCACATTTCTCAAAATACAAATAGAAATAGAACAATTTAAAAAAAATCGTCTTATAAACAAATGCAATCTCCAAAAAACTCAATTTAACTATAATTTCGTAATTTAATTCCAAATTCTTACTAGTATTTATAAGGTTTTCATACAAAAAGTTGTTTCTAATTAAATAAGTAAAATACCATTTATGACTCTCATTCCTGATATCACCTATCAGAGCGGGGTTTCTCTCAACTTGAACTTCAAGACTTATTAACCTGTAATAACTGCGATTTCACAAACACAGAGCCAAGTCATTCAAACACAAACAACGAAGGAGGTGAGCTTTGAAATCTTGTTAATAGTATATTATAAGTAAGAAGAACCCGCAATTAATCATAAATAAGCCATATCATTACACAAACATTTTTCAAGGAAAAACATCACATCATAATGTCAAAATCACTCAACGAAAATCAATATATTTCACTATAACATCAAATCATCTAAGAGAAATTATTATCACACACGATACATATTAATCACAACAAAACAATCGCAACAAAATGCAATGTTATGCATGAACTTAAACTCTACTTCACAATGTAGTATCATTCTAACTCTGAAGTACTTGATTACGAGGCTTAATACTATGCCACCATCCCTATGGACGAACAATTCAAATTGGCCTTATCATCATAGATCCCCTCAACTCAACTCGAGACACATATACGCGACAATCGAGGTAAAATTGTGTTGCATGGCAGCTCCCAACATTTGGTGTGCTCCCTCCAAGTCACCTAGGAATTCCCCACCCGAATACCTCCAAGGTATAAGAATCTTGCCTTAAGGCTCAATAGCAGACCACAACGATCAACCTCATTTAGTTGTATTTCCCCATAATCACTTGGCTTGCCAGACCATACGTATATGATGATAAAATAATCTCCACTTCAAATATACTCAGAATCTATTTTCTGCCATCATACTCCATTAAGACTGTCATCTCAAGCACAAATAGGAATCACCAATATTTCATCAACTATGGGGTTACTTCAATATCCTCATCACAAATACATAACATCATTATCATTAATCATATCTCATCATAATTTTATCGCATCATTATCATCAATCGTACATCATCACAAAGACATATTACAAATTTATAACATCATTATTATTAATCATACATCATCATCATCACATAAAATTATCACAATGCATCCACCATTTACATAAACTCGTATAATAAAACATATACGTAAAATTCATTTGACATCAAATATCACAACAATATCATATACCACACTTTTAACGAAATTAAATAAATCGGCACCTTATAAATATTTATATTCCACATTTTTATTTTAAAAATTTACATATTTGCATATTAATTAATTTATCTCTCAAATGGCTAATGTCGTACGTAGAGAACCTCAGATGAATCATTGAGAAATACAGTTTTCCCGTTCATCTCACAATATATTATACTCATGAATTCAAACGATCTATCACCCCTTACTTTATTTCGACGCTTTCACACATGAATACAATTCCCTGAGCAAACACCCTTTGTTCTTTGACTCTTTGTCCTTCAATTAATCTAACTCAACCGTTTATGGGTAAACGTCAAAAATAAATTATAATAACAAACTCTAAAAGGGTCAATTTCAAAATTGAGTCAAATAAACTTACCCCAAATTCGGGAAATAATCAGTGTATAATATAGCCACTGTAAACCCGGTCGTTTAGGCGTTGGTTTCACTCAAATTGGACTTACGGTGAAGAATAAGTAATTTCATAAACGGATAAGTCATATATTTTAGAGAGAAATTGAAATTATTAAAAATCTGAGAAAATATTTTGTAAATTGTCTCAATGGGCTGATCATTTTAAGAGCGGGCAGATACCATGTCATCCCCTATATTTTAATTTTTTTTTATAAATAACAAAAATAAGTTAATAACATATATCCAGGCTCATATTGCTCTGCCCCCTTTCTCTTGAACTCTCCCTCTCACCTGATAGGATTCAATGGATTAGGTCTACTTACTTTTTTTAGAATCTTTCACATTTTTTTGTTGGACCAAAATAGAAATCTCCAAAAATTAAAGAAAAATATATATAAAGAATAGTATTTTGAATTAAAATTCCAAATTCGAGTTTTTTTTGTAAAATTCAACTTTTCCTTCCAGCCAGTCGCCACCGTCACTTTTTGGTCTTTATCCTCGTACTATATCAATATACTTCTTATATTTTTCAAGTTCTTACTCTTTTCTTCTTCCTACTTAAGTAATTTTTCTCTACAAATAGAGTAAAGAAAAATGTCAATGGTTTTTTGTCAGCAAATAATCTTCTTATTTTTACCACAGGTTAACAGAGATTATTCAATGGTTCTTCAATCACAATCAAGACGTTGATATTATATTAGAAAGTACGCGATTGAAGGCTAAACGAGATAAATATTTATTAGAATTTATACTCATAAAATATAATAAAATTAATACAACGAACTCTATATATAGATAAACTACATAATTCGAATGATAAACTAACTAATATTGAATAGAGAAACTCTAACATCGTAATTAACAACATAACTACTATCTATTAACAAGTTATAATAAACAACATGTTTATCATCACAAAAATGACAAGGATAGGTATAAGCAACAACATGTTTCTCAATGACAATTCTAATGTATTTAGTCTTTCATGTATTGAGGTTAAAAGTGGAGATATATCATTCATGTTATTGAGGAATATAAATCAGTCATGTTATTGAGGAATATAAATCAAGCTGATGGATTCTGCAACGGAACTCAGTTTATCATCACACAAATGACAAGGATTCAAATATTACATCAAATGTAGTTTATAAAGAAGTATTTCAAAATATCAAATAGGTTACTATATGATTTTTGTGTTTATTTTATATGATTATTATTCTTTTTTGTATTACACTTGTTAACTTACATTGCTACATTACTTTTTTTATAGATCCGTATAGAAATTTATTTTTCACATGTACGGGTGCATGTCTAGTATATATTAAAGTATAATATTTTTAATAAAAACTTTGGGGAATTCTTATATTATATATATAACTTAACTTTGTATTAATTCAATACGTAATTTTTGTGCATAGCATGGATTCAAGTTCTAGACTATATAGAAATAATATTAATTATGGATGATTTTTTTCTTTGAAAACTAAGGACCTGATTGTTACACCATATTTTTTTATAAAAGTTATAGTTATAATCAAATATAAATTATTCTAATTGAAATGAAACAAAGAAAATGTTGGAACATAGAATATGTTAATGTGTGAATTTAAAAATTGTTGAAGTCTCACTTTAGAAAATTCTCATATTTTGAGTAGTTTTCAACTCTATAAATATTAAAGTCCCACATTGGATAGAAAACATATGTGGGTTTGCTTCCATCAATATATAAAAAGTGTCAAACTATTGTGAAAAATACACCAAAGTTGGATGCATTTCCCATCTTTCTTTATTCTCCCTTTACTATTCTGCTCGACTAAATTCCAAGCCATTTCTCCCCTTTCTTTATGTCCCTTTGATATTTATGAGTGGTGTTTTGTTGTTGTCCCTTCGATTTTTTGAGCGTTTGCTATGTTGCAGTTTCTTCGATATTTAGAGCAGTTGTTATGCCTTAGTTATGTCGATTTTTGAGTGGTCCTAATACCACTATCCTTTTAGAGCGATTTTTTATGTCGTAGTCTCGTAAATTTTTTAGTGGTCCTAATACCACTATGAGCGGTTTATGTGTCGTAGTCTTTTGTAGCAGTTTTTGTGTCGTAGTCTTTTGTAGCGGTTTGTGTGTTGTAGTCTTTTAGAGCGGTTTTTTGTGTCGCAATCCTTTTGAGTTATGAGTTGTCATAGTATCATATTGTGAGTGACTTTACACGTCATATTAAGAGTGGCTTTAACAACCGTATTGAGGGTGTAATTCTAGAGCAGTTTTCTACGGTGTAATGGAACTCCGATACAGTGAATCTGGAACTCCGATCAATTATGAAGACAGATTTGGACAAGCTTTTATTGTTGATTGAAAATATCTAAAGATTTGATTCAGGTTATTTATTTACATGTTGATTTCATGCAATCACAACAACGTTAAGAAACTCTAATGGACTAAATGGCTCTCTATATAAAGATTTGTGATCTTCACAAAGAATAAACAAATCACCAAAAAACTAGAGAAGAGTTCATGTCATTACAAACTACAAACTCTTGTATTAGCTCTAACTGTTGGGAAACATAAGAAATCTTCTAAGAGCAAAAATTCTTGTAAACACTCTTGTGTGAAAATCCATTCCAAACCCATCTAAACACTTTGTAACTCGGCCTAGTAACGGTTTCCATCATCAATAGTTGGGTCGTACTACGCTAAAAGGTTGAGAAAACTTGAGTACAATTAGTTGACTAGAAGGTGTTTAGTGAACTTGTGATTCCACTTTAGAATAATAGATTAAAACCTTATGTGTGAAGAGTGATTAGATGTAGCTATTCCTGTTTTCAACATCACCAGTTTCAAGATTACATGTTTATATTACTTATTCCTTACTTATTGCCTCTACTAGGCCAAAGTTCAAGATTACATGTTTGTATTTCTCTCGACATAAAATTTGTCCTAGGATTTTAACTCTCGTTAAGAACATATTACATTTAAATTCTATATCAATTCAAGTATGGCCATTCATTTTTGAAGCAATTGTGATTGTATTTGATTGATTTAAAGATATTTCTAATGACTCTTGTAACATCCTCTAAAATTGTTATTTAAAATAATTAGGACCTACAAATATATATTTTCCAATATTAAATTAGGTGGGATAATTATTTGCCTTGTTCGACTTATTGTAGTTGATAAAGTTGTTAGTAAGAATTATTTAGTAGATGTATTTTTATCTCTAGTGCAAGAAGAATTTGGGCTAATGTGTTGTGGTTTGGTGTCACCCAATCCATATGAATGAGTAGATATTGGGTTAGGAGTTTGTGACTTGTTTTTTTACGGTTAACAAAAAAATAAATAAATAATATTTTATCCCTTCTATTTTGTATTCAGACCCAACATTATCTACCCAATAATCTTCACTTTAACTTTTCCCTATAGTCCACAATATTTCTATACTCAGTAATAATATACTGAAACACTAGCCACCATCACAAACCCTTTATAAACAAGATTCTCTAAATAGAAAGGAATACCAGAATCTTAGCCACCATCACCATCACCTCCTCTCTTGGTGCATCAAAAGCTTGAAACATTTTTTTCCTTGTGAACAACTTCGTGGGGCTTAAAGCTTTGTACTCGGAAGAAAAACGGTCAAGGTAAAGGCTTTTTCCCCACACAAATTATAGTTAGACCGTTGGTTGAATGACATGAAATTAATAATTGTGATTGCTTGCTTTTTGAAAGGAATAAATATAGACTAATGAATTAAAATAATGATACCTCGATCCTTTGCGTTAAGTTCAATATATAATATACTATTTTTAAGAAATAAAGTATGAATTTTTATGTTATATGTGATAAAGTTTTAATTTTTATGATAAATATAAAGTAAAGTATAAATTTTTATGTTATATATGATAAAGTTTTAATTTTTATGATGAATAGGAAGTAAAGTTTGAATTTTTATGTTATACGTGATATATTTTTAATTTTTATGATGAATATAAAGTAAAGTATGGATTTTTATGCTATATATGATAAAATTTTAATTTTTATGAAGAATGTGAAGTAAAATATGAATTTTTATATTATATGTAATAAAATTTTAATTTTTATGATTAATATGAAATAAAGGTTGAATTGGTATGTTATATGTGATAAGAATTTAACTTGATGATGTATATGAGTTGGAATATGCATTTTCTTGTTATATATGTTAAAGTCTTCACTTTTATGGTGTATATGATATCAAGTTTCGAATTTTATGTGTATGTGGTGAGAGTTATAATTTTTATGATTATTTATCTATGAATATGTGATACTCATGATAAGGATATGTGGTATGAGATCTTAGTAATATGTGAATAAGATGATGATTTGACAGCGTGATTTTGAATGCATATGATATGATTCTTAGTGGGTTGTGTGGTAATATATCTCTTTGATAATTTATCATCATGTCATAACATATGCATCTTCGTGAAAGTTGCCTTAGTGGCAGGTTTGTTTTCCCCATTGGTATGAACGATCTTTCTGTGTGGAAGTTGTCTTAGTGACAAACTTATATTCAGATCATATAGTTTTAGGAGCATGCATTATGCATATAATTTTGATAAACAATAAATCAGTTTGCGCATTTTTTCTTTTAAATTGGAAGTTTTTACTTTTATATGGTGTGTGTTATTCTTCTATATGTTTATCTTTGGTTTGATGTGGATGATGGATAAGTACTAATGTGTTCGAGGAGATTCAAGAGTAATTGATGAGTATTAACGTACAACGAACGTGAGGTAAAAAAAATTGGATTTTTCAATACAATTTTGTAATAATAGAATTGTCGCAATATTTCTAAATTTATTTTTAAACTTTTGTCACCAACTTTTAAAATGCACTAGAATTTTAGAAAGTAAGGAAGTGGGTTCCCTTCCGTTAAGAATAATTGTTTTTTCTTTGTTTTAGCTTTTAATAAATATTTTCTTAATAATATTAAATAAACATAGTTGTTACTAATTATTTAAATAAATAAATGTTAGGTATTCTTACTTTAAAAAAATTATCTTAAATTTTTCTAAACAATAAGTATATTTAAGTAGCGCTTTAGATCAAAAAATCTGAGGCGTTATAACTCTTCTTAAAGATGATATTATAATTTTAATCTCATGCTCGTGGTTTTTTCTCAAATATACTCTTTTGAGTATGATTATCGTTTTTTATTTTCTTTCTCTTCAGTTTAATCTTTAAGACTTGTCATATGATATTCAATTTATAAACATAGTCTTAAATATTTTCTTTTTGATGTATTTGTCACTGAAGATGAAAAACATTAGTACGATATAAGGATGTCATCACCACTATTGGGCTCTATCGTCATGATAATATTTGTCAATTTGGATCACTGCTGTCAACTTCTTTAATTTTAAAGGAAGTTCTTTTTATAGCTCTTTAATATATTTCCTTGAGAAAAAAAAAAGTTGTATGAGAGTTGCAAAATATATTGCATTTGTACATGTAGTTGTTTTGATTTACACATTTTTACTGTTTCATTTTGTGTGTTGTAATGTCACATTGTGTTTGCTTAGAGGAAGTGATAACACTTCATCATAGGAATCTTCTGGTTTCTATTGATATCTTGCTATTTCATTTTGGATAGTCTTCAAGTCGTACTAGAGGAATAAATTGTTTAGAGGAATATTGTTCCAAAAGAAATGTTGCTTTGTTAACCATTGCAGTAGAAGAATTTTGAGCTTTCTTGAGCTTTGCTATTCCTTGAAAGAATGCTAAATCAAATGAGTGTTTGATCTTTATTGTTGACTTTTTTCGGATGTTTGATCATTGTTAGTTTCTCTTTTGGACGCTCAACCAATTTTGATTCATCAATTCATGTCTTGAGATGTTTGGTGATCAAAGGATTGGACGAGAGCCATTTGTTCCATCATCAAATATGTGATTTATCTTCTTATTTAGAGGATGACTACACATAGTAATGTGAACACATGTCTTAGACCAAAGCTTTGTTGCTTCAACAAAGTCATTTATGTGCTTTGCACATTATTGATTATCACTAAATAACTACTTATGATACATAGTCAATAACATAGATTCTTTTTTTGCAATAAACTAATTTGTGCACTTAAAGTAACCTATTAGTGAATAATTGTTCTCTTGTGTTGTTGTCATTAAAACATTAGTAACGGGTAGAGCTGTTAAAAAAGTCCATAATCACAAAGCCCCATTTATTAAACTTCCTACTAGGCACCAAATTTTGAGCCCCTATTAATTAATCTTATTTTTTGTGGCCCCAACCCAATATTTCTTATTTTTTTGTGAACTTGGGACAAAGGGCCTCATGGCCCCTTTTTTGTTTTCATTTTATCACAATCTAGACATAATCTTAAGTAGTTTACACATCGAACCCTAAATCAAAGCAGCGCACGTCCATTTCCTCCTCCCTTCGTTTGGTTCCGACCACCGTCATAATTGATTTTCTGACCTCTATTACTTTTTTGTTGTCATTTGGGGGTTACTGATGTTGAAGTCATTTACCCATCAAGGTATGTGGTTACCTTGCTTAATCGCATGCATCGATATTCTGCGCATATACCATCTTGCTTAAGTGTTGGTGTTGATCATAATTTGTTGTCCTGTTTGAATTTTATTTGTATTTTGTTGTTGTTGAAGTTTTAGAGTCTATGAAATAATTTCCATTTGAAAATCACATGTGGGAACATAATTTGGATGTAGCACAAGATCTGACATTTAATTTTTGCTTATTTTAGCTTTTATATTATGATATTTTTGATTTCTAGCATGTAAAAATTAATTACCATTTCATATAAAAATTAAATACCATTTCATATTGATTGCAGGTTTGGAAAAGAAAGATTGCACAATATCTGGTTGCTTTCTGGTGTTCCATATACTATGACACCTTGCACCCCCAAAATAATACATATAATAATTTATATTATATTTCTATAAAATTTGCAGCGGATAAATAAAAATTTATTTCCAAGAAAATAAAAACTTTTTTTAATTTAGGATATCACGTTTCTCAAAAATTAAAAGGACCACTTTAAACTTATTTTCCCCATTAAAATAGTGCAATCTCAATAAACTTGATTTAAGTATAATTATAGTATTTAATTCTAAAAACTTACTATTACTTCAAAGATTTTCATACAAAAATTTGTTTCAAATTGAATAAGTAAAATACAAATTAAAACCCTTTATTTCCGATATCACCTATCATAGTGGGGTTCCTCCCAAACTTGAACTTCAAGACTCATTAACCTGTAACAACTGTAATTTTGCAAACGTAGAGCTAAGCCAGTCAAACACAAACAACGAAAGAGGTGAGTTTCGAAATCATGTTGATAGTATAATACAAGTAAGAAGAACACGCAAAAAATCATAATAGAACCGTATCATTACACAAATACTTCTCAAGAAAAATATCACATTAAAAGTCAAAATCACTCAAGGAAAATCAATATTTTTCACTATAACATCAAATCATCTAAGAGAAATTATAATCACATGTGATACACATTAATCACAATAAAACAATCACAAGAAAATGCAATGGTATGCATGAGATTAGACTCTACTTCACAATGTGGTACCATTCTAACTCTGAAGTACTTGGTTAGGAGGCTTGATATTATGCCACCATCTCGGTGGACGAACAATTCAAATTGGCCTTGTCCTCATAGATCCCATCAACTCAACTCGAGACACATATACGCGACAATCAAGATAAATGTGTGTTGTATGGTAGCTCTCGAAATTTGGAGTGTTACCTCCAAGTCACCTAGGAATTCCCCACCCGAATACCTCCAAGGTCTAAAAATCTTCCCTTAAGGCTCAACAGCAGACCGCCACGATCAGACTCATTCAGTTGTACTTCCCCATAATCACAATGCTTGTCAGCCACTACCTATATGATGACAAAATATTCTTCACTTCACAAATTCTCAATATTTATTTTCTCCCCTCATTTGTATATGATACTCCATTAAAACCGTCATTTCAAACACAAATCGAAATCACTATTATTTAATCAACTATGAGGTTAATTCAATATTCTCATCACAGTTTATAACATCACTATCCTTAATCACACACCATCATCATCATCACATAAACTCATCACAAATTTATAGCATCACTATCATCAATCAAACATCATCACATAAACTTATCACAAAATTATAACATCACAATTACTAATCATACATCATCATCACATAAAATTATCACAACACATCCATCTTTTGTTATCACATCACATAAACTCATCTAATCACACATATATATAAATTTAATTCGACATCCAATATCACAATAATATCAAGAAGGCAACATTAATCCATGGCTCCCTATCAGAAGATTAATGTGGGTTTAAGACAATGTGGACTGTGAAATGAAATGTAAAAGCTAGTTGTGAAGGTAAATAGTTAAAGCGAAAAGGTATATAATTTTTTTGGCGCTAGTTTTGTTAAGTGATTAAATTAAAATCTAACAGCAATTGTGAAGTAAACAATTGAACTAATGTTTAGTGGATTCATTGGAATATTTTTCTCTTGTTCACTAGCAATTCCTACTATTTTTTCATTTGTATGAGTTGAAAAATAATATGCTTTGATAATGAAGAAAATCTTATAAAAACAATATGCTTTGATAATGAAGAAAATCTTATAAGTGTCTAATTTTTTATTACTAAAATGTGTATTTATTTTGTAAACAAATGTTAATTAATTACAGTTCTATGTATGTATGTTATGATATATGACATACATGCCACTATATTTGGTATCTCCTGTATTTTTTCTTTGCATGTGTTTTAAAGATTAGGCGTTTGTTGTGTTTAATATAAATCGGCATCCAACACTTATTCATCAACTCACGATAATGTCTCTAAATATACCCTTATTTTAAGTTGAGGATTGTGTTGGTTAACCATGCCCGCAAGGGTGACTTTTTATATTTTGATTTGCATCTTGCCATAAAATTTGTGTAAGTGAATTAGAAAATAAATTTCATTATATTGTTATCATATATAATGTTTTATTTATCGGCTACTATTCTATTCTTCCGGCGTGTATTTTCATTCACGTTATGACAAAGGATAGATTGCAACCACATACACCAAAAATATTTAATTGTCTTCATTTTACAATTTAAATGATTTATTACCACGTTCATGACACGTATGGTGCTTAAACATTCATATTCGGAACATAAATTTACCACCGGAATCTATTCGAATAAAATAGCTTTTAACAAAAATACTATTTACCACTAGAATGCAGTTTTCCATATATGTTATATAATATATAATATGAAATACACCTTTAGAATTAGGCTTGTTACTATGTCTGATCTACATCAATATTCAACATTTGCTCGTCAACTTAGACTAATGTCTAATAAAAAGATATTTGTTTCCATTGTTCAATATGCCCTTATGTTAAGTGAGGATTGTTTAGTGTTAACTTTGTCACCAAGGGTAACATTTAATAATTTGATTTGTATCTTCTCATAAAATTTGTGTAAAGTGTATTAATTATAAAATAAGACTTCTTCGTACTATTGTTTTCAAATATAAACTTCTCCCACATTAAACTACTTGATGCACACAATATCTTGATATTATCTATTGGATGAACTCACTCCTCAAGTGGAACTCACTAATTTTATTAGTATTAGTATTATTATTAGTATTATTATTATTGAAATAAAAGAAAGAAAAAAAAAGGTATTATTGGGCTAGGCCCATGTGAAGGAAATAAAAGGGATTTGAAATTCGTATGTTAGATGTGATGAAGAATGAGAACGGTTGCCAGAGAAGAAAAATAAGGGTTTGGTTCTGGTGGTGGTAACAGGTGTGTAGCAAACTTGCTCTGATCTACAAATTTAGTATGTTATTCCTACCACCGAATTTGTTACTTTAATATATAGTTTGAGTAGTTTTATCTTCTCTGAGAGTTACTTTGCCATACTCACTTTAGTGGAAGGTTGTTATAAGGTTTTTATTGTTGTTGATTGATGTTCTCTATTGTTATTAGGAAGACTCTGTGATACCCATTAATTATTATAGTGGAAGTTTTTACTGGACTAGGTCCCGTGGTTTTTATTCTCTCAATTTGAGGGAAGTTTTCCACGTTAAAAATTGTGTTTGTCTCATATTTAATTTTCTGCCAATTATTTTTGCTTTGTAGAATTGTATTTTCTATTTGGCTATTTATCTGCACAGGTGGGGGAAAAATATTCCGCATTATTGAGATAGTTATTGCTAATTATCTCTGGTTTTTTCCCAACAAAGTGGTATCTAGAGCTCGGTTATTTGATTTGTGCATTTAAATGGAGGAGGAAAATAAAGGTCCCAATATGATTAAACTCAACTCTTCTAATTACACATTTTGGAAGACTCTCATGGAAGACATGTTATACAATAAATATTTGTATGATCCTATTGAGGGTAACACTGCTACACTTGCAGATAAATCTGACGCTGACTGGAAGAAGATGAATAGAAAGACAGTGGCATTGATCAGGAAGTGGTTGGATCTTAGTGTATATCCACATGTGGAAATTGAAATAGATGCTAATAAGATGTGAGAAAAATTAAAAGAGTTGTATGAACGAAAGAATGTGCAAAATAAAGCATTATTGATTCAGAAGCTGGTGAATATGAAATACAAAGATGGGGATTCAATGGCAGAGCATATGAGTATTTTTTAGAATATAGTGAATCAGTTGACAACCGCGGAAATTAAATTAGATAATGAGTTGCAAGCGTTGTTATTGTTGAGTTCCTTGCCTGATAATTGGGAAATCTTTGTTGTGACGTTGACCAATTCAGCTCCAGATTGAAAGTTGAAAATGTCAACAGTTAAAGAGATCATGTTGAATGAAGAAGCTCGAAGAAATGAACGTGGTTTGATTGGTTCTTCCTCAAAGTCAAAAGCACTAGTTATAGGTCACGGGGGAGAGGTCAATCTAGAAACTTCCATATACACGACAACTCTGAAAGTCGTAGCAAGTCGAGGACTAGAAAAGAAGTGATATGCTATCATTGTGGCAAATCGGGTCACATAAAAAGAAAAAAATT
>NC_021161.2:44967597-44972957 GCF_000331145.2 Cicer arietinum
CATCGTTTGTGATGATAATTTCATAAACCTTGCATGTCATGATTCAACTTGGATTATTGATTCAGGTGCCTCATATCATGTTACTCATAGACATGATTTCTTCTCATCTTACAGTGCTGGTGATTTTGGCATGGTAAAGATGGGAGATGAAGGAGTATGTAAAATTATCGGTATGGGAGATATTTGTGTTGAAACTGGGATTGGTTGCAAGCTTCAATTGAAGAATGTTAGACATGTACCTGATATTCGTCTCAATTTGATTTCAGTGAAAGCTTTGGATATTGATGGTTATCACACTTACTTTGGTGGTGGTGGTATATGTAAAATCACCAAAGGGTCCCTAGTAGTTGCAAAGGAGCAAAGTTTCACTTCTCTCTATAGGATGCCTACGAAGTTATGCAAGGAAGAAGTGAATGCAATTGAAGATGCATCTTCTGATTTATGGCATATGGGCCTCTGTCACTTGAGTGAGAAATGACTCAACATACTTGCGAAGAAAATTTTTCTTCCTGTGAAAGGTACGTCTCTAAAAACTTGCACTCATTGTTTTGCTGGAAAACAACATAGAGTTTCTTTTCATAATACTGGTCCTCATAGGAAGCAATATATTCTTGATTTAGTTCATATTGATGTTTGTATGATAGATAGTAAACCTCTTGGTGGTGCATCATATTTTGTTACTTTTATGGACGACCACTCTAGAAAAGTGTGGGCAATTCCTTTAAAATCTAAAGACCAGGTATTTGGAGTCTTCAAGCATTTTCATGCAAGTGTTGAAAGAGAAAATGGAAGGAAATTTAAATGTGTTCGATCAGATAACGGTGGCGAATACAAAGGTCTATTTGAAGAGTATTGTAGAGAACATGAAATCAGGTTTGAGAAAAAAAGTTACAAAAGACACATCAACATAATGGTGTTGTAGAGAGAATGAATCGTACGATTAATGACAGAATCAGATGTATGCTCTCTCATGCAAAATTATCAAAATCCTTTTGGGGTGAAGCAATGAAAACTGCAGTGGATTTAATCAATCTTTCTCCTTCTATTCCACTTGATGGTGATGTTCCAAATAGAGTGTGGATAGGAAAATATGTCTCTTACAGTCATTTGAGAGTTTTTGGTTGCAGATGTTTTGTTCACGTTCCAAGAGATGAGAGGTCCAAGCTTGATAGTAAATTCAAACAGTGTATATTCGTCAGTTATGATGATGAAGAATTTGATTATAGATTGTGGGATTCGGTTGACAAGAAAACTATCAGAAGTCGAGATGTGATATTTCTTGAAGACCAGACTATTGAAAATTTTGATAAAGCTAAAAAACAGAAACCAAATTCCAGAAGTTACATTGATGTTGCGCCTAAGCCCCCTGCAGAAACCTTTGTTGATGGGGGAGATATACAGGTAGACGATGAGAATGTAACTGATGATCATGTACCTCACCCTGATGAGCAACTTCGAGTTGAGCCACCAAACGAGTTTGAGTTGAGAAAATCTACTAGAGAACGTCAACCTTCTCAAAGATATCCTCCACATGAGTATGTGATGATCATTGATGTAACGCCCCAAATTTTTTGATCCAAAAATTACTTAAAAATATTAGTTTTCTTTTAGAAATAACTATAATTTTTTTTAGAAGTAGTTCATCATGTAATAATTTAAAGATGCGTCAGAAAATGACTTGATATTTTTTTTTTTTGTAAAAGAATGTAATGCAATTTACTAAAATATTATTTATTCATTTATTTGCAAAATTAATATTCCAGATATTAGATCAATATTCACTTATGCTCCAAAATAAAATAAAGTCTCTTTAATTGAAATTCAAAATAAGCAAGGTTGACTGAAATTAATTACGTTCAATTATTTACCAGCAAATGAAATCTCACTTCCGCATTTCTATTAAAAGTCAATAATGAAAAGTAAATAACTTTATAATGTACGACAAAATTTTTAATAATACAAAATATTATTTTTAAAGTAAAGGTCTCATTTTCCCACGCGCGTGCTCCAATCAAATATCATTCATACGACTTTTGATATCATTAGTACCTAAATATTGGTGTAAGGGGTCAGTTCATCCCACAACAAAATTAAACCAAATAATAAATTAACAACCATAAAATATGAATATAAAATCTTTTCGTAATAAAAGATTTTAAAAAAATTGATTCTTTAACAGTTCTTAAAGATGTATCAAAAGTCAATAAATGTATCTAAATAAATCAAGTATCAATCGTATAGCAAATAATTAGATCAAAATAAAAATAACCACCAGCCACTTAGGCAACCACAAAGATAATATTTAGAACACAAATCACTAGCCACTTAGGCAACCACAAAGATAACAATATTTAAAATGCAAATCACCAACCACTTTGGCAACCACAAAGATAAAAATATTTAAAATACAAACCACCAACCAAACCACTTAGACAACCACATAGATAGAATATTCAAAACACAAATCACAAGCCACTTATGCAACCACAAAAATAATATTATTTAAAACACAAATCAAGGTTTGCCGCTAAACACATCACAAAAATCAACTTAATCATGTTATCATAATTAAAATTAAAACTTTACACCAATTCCCCCAAGACTCATATAGATTTCTTAAAAATCAAAACTTTGAAATGAAATAGCACAAAAATCGAAACTTTAAATTAAAGACATCCTAAAAAAATATTACTCATGAGATCATAATAAAAATCATAGCTTTATAATTAAGTACACATAAACAACACACAAATAATAACTTTACATCAAATATATGACATCAAACATATTACTCATGTTATAATAATAAAAATCGAAATTTATAATTAAGTTTATCAAAGCAAACATATTACTCATAAAAATAAAATATTATAGTTAAATTCTTTAAGGCAATTAAAAATCAATATTTTTCTTTTAAGACAACAAGTTTTATATCAATATCTTACAAACTATTAATTTAATATCTAGCCTAACATTGCATGGGGAAAAGCCCTTACCTTAGGCGCTTTCTTTCTTAACACCTCTAAATTTGCACGAGAAATAGCTCACGAGGCAGTAATGAATTCAACACCGATAGATATTGGAATTTACGACTCAGAAAATTATTTTGAGAGTGTACGAATGACAAATAGGTGTGACAACAAGATGTCTAATGGAAATGTATGAACATATAAGCTATTTACGTTGCACTATTACCATTGATTTCTTGTCTAAAATTGAAGTGCACTTAATTCCAACATTATACTACCAATAATTACTATTTCTTTAATTTTATTAGGTTGTTACAAAGCCAATTGAAATCATGTGTATTTATATGTATGAGTTAATTTGGATTAACTAATAGAGTTCACCATATATTGAAGGGTGTCAGACACTAATTTTAATTAAATAAATAAGTTAGAGATTGTCACATCACCCTTTTAATTTTTTTATCTAATAGTTACGAAACCAAAAATTTCATAAAATTATTTTTGTAGACAATTATAATAAAATTATAATTTTAGTTTAAAAGAGATGAATGCATGAGATACAAAAAGGAAAATAGTCTTTTTGTGACCTCTCTTGATTGCACAAAAAGTGTTTAAAAATACATTAAAGGTGTTTAAAATGAATAAATGCACATTATGCCAAGAAAACACCATGAATTGTCATAAAATCTTGTCATAAATGAGAGTAAAAGAATGAGTCAAGTAACTAATTTTTGTTTTTATAGGATGGGCCAAAAATATTTTCAAAACACTTATACATAAAGAGGTTCGTTTCACTAACTCTATAATATCACCTAAAATGAATACTTATTTGGTTGCAAATAAAACTAAGAAACAATATAACTTATATAAATTCTAATTTAATTAAATAATTCAACTAATATTTTATCAACTAAAATAAATCAAGCAAGACAAGAATACCACTCACACATAACAAAATAAAACAAGCATATCTAACCCATCAATTTCATGATTATCGAAACTAATCAAATAAAAATATCCATTTATGAAATAATGACATCATAAATAGCCCCCATGTAATTGTCACGTCAAAACAATTAAATAAAAATGAAGATTATAATTATTTAGGTAGAATACAGTGTGATAAAATTTAATTTAATTTATTTACACATAGAATAATTATTAATTTAATAATAGCAATTACTAAAAAAATACACATATAATATATATGAAAATTTTGGGGTGTTACAATTGATAGTGGAGAGTCAGAGTATTAGCAAAAAGCTATTACAAATGTTGATAAAGAAAAGTGGTTGAAAGCCATGCAAGAAGAGATGAATTCCTTGCATGAGAATCACACATTTGATTTAGTAAAGTTGCCTAATGGCAGAAAAACACTCAAGAACAAATGGGTATACAAGATAAAGGCAGAAGAGAATATTTCTCAACCAAGATACAAAACAAGATTGGTTGTGAAATGTTTTAATTAGAGAAAAGGTTTGACTTTGATGAAATTTTTTTACCTGTGGTGAAGATGTCCTCTATCCGAGTTGTGCTTGGGTTCGCAACTAGTTTGAACCTAGAAGTTGAACAAAGGTAAAAAGCAACTTGTGTGTAAATTGGAGAAAAGCTTGTATGGGCTCAAACAAGCACCTCGACAATCGTACAAGAAATTTGATTCTTTCATGGAGAAACATGGGTATGGTAAAACTACTTCTGACCATTGTGTGTTTATCAAGAAATTCTCTGATGGTGATTATATTATTCTCTTATTATATGTGGATGACATGTTAATTGTTGGTCATGACACTAAGAAGATTCAATCTTTAAAGAAAGATTTAAACAAGTCTTTTGCAATGAAAGACTTGGGTCCTGCAAAGCAAATTATGGGTATGAGAATCATTCGTGACAGAAAGAATAATAAATTGTGGTTGTCTCAACACAATTATATTGAGAAGGTGTTAGAGAGGTTTAACATGAGCAATTGCAAACCTGTTAGTACTCCACTTGCTACTCATTTTAAATTGAATTCTGATAAATGTCCTACAAGTGAGAAAGACAAAGAAGAGATGAAGAAGGTTCCTTATGCATCCGCAGTTGGTAGTTTGATGTATGTTATGGTATGCATAAGGTCATATATTGCTCATTGTAAGACCCATAATTTTAAAGTACACTTTATGTATTTTATATGTTTTAGATTTTGGCTCGGAGGCTTTTTAGCCAAAGTTAATAATATTATGGAGTGTATAGGATCAAAAAGTTATTTTGACCCCGTTTAGAATTACTCGTCGATAAATAAATTTAAATTAAGTGCGGTAAATCCTTTACGGAGAATTTAATGCGTTACGGGTAAAATGGTAATTTAACAAATATCTAGATATTTTGAGACATTTGTTAAGTTATATTTAATAT
>NC_021161.2:44976054-44976966 GCF_000331145.2 Cicer arietinum
CGGAAGACTGTACTGTTACTATTATTGTCGGTACGACACCTTAGTTGAATGGGTTCCTTGTATCTTCTGGTTGTTGTTTAAATACTTTGGATGTATGTATTTGAGAAACTTTTTCCGCTGCTTGTAAATTTTAATGACTCAATTATTTATCCAAAGGCATTTCCTGATTTAATTCTCTGTTTTATTTTAATTCCTTTTGAAAAAAAAAAATACACCCTTGCTTTGAAAAACGGGGTGTTACACTCATGCAGTTGGAGTTGTTAGTCGGTTTCTCTTTAATTCTGGTAAAGATCATTGGCAAGCAGTAAAGTGGATTCTCAGATACCTCAGAGACACTTCCAAAGTGTGTTTATGCTATGGAGGTGGTGAGTCAGTGTTAGATAGCTACGGAGATACAGATATGGCAGGTGATCTTGATTCTAGAAAAACTACTTCTTGTTATATGATGACATTTGCAGGGGGAGTTGTGTCTTGGCAATCAAGACTACAAAAGTGTGTTGCTTTATCCACTACTGAAGCTGAGTACATTGCAACAACTGAAGCTTCCAAAGAACTCTTGTGGATGAAAAAATTTCTACATGAGTTAGGCCTCAAGCAAGACAAGTTTGTGTTATAGTGTGAAAGTCAGAGTGTGATCCATCTCAGCAAGAATTTGACTTTTCATGCAAAGTCGGAGCATATTGAAGTGTGGTATCTGTAACACCCCGTTTTTCAAAGCGAGGGTATATTTTTTTTTTTAAAGTAATTAAAAACAAACAAAGAATTAAATCAGGAAATGCCTTTGGATAATTAATTGAGCCATTATAATTTACAAGCAGCGGAAAAGTTTCTCCAATTATAAATTCCAATACATTTACACAACAACAAATGGTACCTGGGACCCATTCAAATAAGAAGTCAAACTGACAATAT
>NC_021161.2:44977466-44992007 GCF_000331145.2 Cicer arietinum
CAGTTTACCGAGGTGTCACCTATCACGGGTCAACACGATTTACTAAAAGAAAAAGCGTAAATTATAAACGTACCGCCTATCACAGACCAGTACTGTTTACCGAGGTGCCACCTATCAGGGGTCAGCACAATTTACCAAAAATGTAAATCGTAAACGTACCACCTATCACGGGTCAGTACAGTTTACCAAGGTGTCACCTATTTATCTTAATGATTTTCAAAACAAAACGTTAAGCAAACAGACATATTAAGAGATTCCCCATTCTTAATATACTTTTGACTTAAACGATTTTCACACAAAACATTCAGTAAACAAGACATTAAGAGATTCCCCATTCTTAATACTCATTTACTGAAACGATTTTCAAAAACGATAGTTAAGTAACCGAGACATTAAGAGATTCCCCATTCTCAACGCCCAGTTAACTTAAACATTTTCCTCAAACGCACATTAAGTAAACCGAGGTATTAAAAGATTCCCCATTTTTAATACTCGTTTAACTCTAATGGTTTTCAAATTCCACAGAAACAAACTCAAACATACTCTCACATTCAAACCATAATTCACAACAAACACACCAATTAACAAACATCAAGTATGGACACGCCAAATACAACGAACACAATTCAACACAACATGACACCCAAATGCATCAGACTTCATTTACTCATAGTCATACACAATGACTTCAAATTCATTTACCACGAAACATTCATCAGTATAAACAAAACCTAACTCTAAGGTTTTACCCGTAACGCATTAGATTCGTTTTTCCCCAAATCGATACATTAAATCCTAATAAATTCCTTCCCACACAACCACAGATAAGTCCCTAATGCAAACTAGAAGTTTGGAAGGAGCCCTTACCTTAACGTTAGCTTCAACGTGGTTTTCCGGTACCGCGAGTAAAGCCGGTAAAATCTTTGCTCGCAACGTCGCCTCCAACTTGGTCCCCTAGCACCGTGGTGTGGTGGTGAGCAACTTTCCCTTCTAACTCTTCGCGAAATGAAGCTTGGATCTAGAAGAAACGGAGGGGTTTGTGTTTGGATCTCAAATACCGTTTTTCTTCGTTTTCGAATCAAAGAGGAAGAGTGGAGTTGCGAAATCCTTGTTCTAACTCTCACCCAACCTTGGGTTACTAGTTTTGAAGAAAAGAAAGCGACGAAAATGAAAACGGGAGAAGGAGGAAAAATGGGTCACGGTTGATCAGAGGAAGAAGATGGAAAAGTCGAATTTTCCTTCCTTTCTTTTTCTTTCCTTTGTTTTTCCTTTCTTCATTTTTCCTTCTTTCCTTTATATACTCTTTTCTTTTCATTTTCCTTCCTTCTCGTTTTCCTTTCTTTTTCCCCCCAAACAAACACATATATACATAATAAATATAACTTAACAAATATCTCGAAATATCTAGATATTTGTTAAATTACCATTTCATCCGTAACGCATTAAATTCTCCGTACAGGATTCACCGCACTTAATTCAATTTATTTATCGACGAGAAATTCTAATCGGCATCAAAATATCTTTTTGATTATAAAAACTCCAAAATATTATTACTTTGGCTAAAAAGCCTCTGAGCCAAAATCTAAAATACACCAAAAATACATAAATGGTACTTTAAAATTATGGGTCTTACAGTATCATTGGATACGAGATGCACTGGAAACGAAGTCACTTTTAACTGAGAAGATTCATACTGATGAGAATGGTTCAAATATGATGACGAAGACCTTGCATGTGTCAAAGATGATATGCTGTAGAAAGAAAGCTGACATGGTTGAGCAGTACCTTCCCATGTGAGTCGTGAGAGGGAGATTTGTTGGGTGGGCTCACTCTCCAAGTGGAACCCACTAGTTTTATTAGTATTATTATTGAAATAAAAGAAAGAAAGAAAGAAAGAAAGAAAGAAAGAAAAATGTATTATTGGGCTAGGACCATGTGAAGGAAATAAAAGGTATTTGAAATCCCTATTTTAGATGTGATGAAGAATGAGAACGGTTACCAGAGAAGAAAAATAAGGGTTTGATTCTGGTGGTGGTAACATGTGTGTAGCAAACTTGATCCGTTTGATCTACAAATTTAGTATGTTATTCCTACCACTGAGTTTGCTACTTTAATATATAGTTTGAGTAGTTTTATCTTCTCTGAGAGTTACTTTGGCATACCCACTTTAGTGGAAGGTTGTTATTGTTGATTGATGTTCCTTATTGTTATTAGGAAGACTCTGGTGTACCCATTAATTATTATAGTGGAAGTTTTTACTGGATTAGGTCCCGTGGTTTTTATTCTCTCAATTTGAGGGAAGTTTTCCATGTTAAAAATTGTGGTTGTCTCATATTTAATTTTCTGTCTATTATTTTTGCTTTGTGGAATTGTATTTTATGTTTGGCCATTTATCTGCACAGGTGAGGGAAAAAATATTTTGCATTATCGAGATAGTTATCGCTAATTATCTATGGTTTTTTCCCAACACTATCTTCACAAGGACTAAAAACAATTCCCTAGAATATCAACCAGGAAAAGCTTCTACAAAACATCTGCCCTCTATCTTTTTCTCACCCGATACTAATTTATCTCTTTCTTCTAAACTCGCCATCGGCAGAGTACTCTCATTCTAAATATATTGACTTGTTTGTTTTTAACCATGTAAGAAAAACCTTTTATGGTTGGTTTATAATATCATATTAATATTGTTGCGAAGAATTATATTATGGAGATAAAAGAGGTGTGCGGTTTACATAGTGTTATGAAAATCATAGCTCTTATTAAGTGGATCTCTCCTATGTGTGGTTGGATGAAGCTGAACACTCATGGAGTTAGCAAATGTAGGTTGTAGGTGATGGGGAATAAACACAAAAACACAATAACAAGTAATACACAACGGATATAAAATTCCTCCAAACTTGCAAGACCCCATGAGGAGCAACAACAAATATATGGCAGCAAATTAATTAGAATAAAAGAGCATCAAAAACACTGATATTTTAACGTGGAAAACCCCTCAATGCAAGTGTAAAAACCACGGATCGTCCAGATCAAAAAAATAGCTCCACTATAAATAAATAAGGATACAAGAGAGTCTTAAAATGATGCACAAAGTGTACCTACAACCAGCCAAAATAACAAAGCACTAAAGCCTACAAATGAAAAGCAAGAAAAAGAAAAACATCCAAAAAATATGTTGTTGTGCGATCATGATTTCTCCCTCTCTAGATGTCGTTATATCGATTCGACCGTTGAAAGCGAAGACCTGAATATTAGGAACCTTCTGTCCAAATATCATCCTGATACAACGGTTAACGAATGCACAGTCGATGAATAAACCCAAGCTCCTGCAAGAATTTTTTCAACTAAATCAACTCTTTGCATGTTTCAGTAATGAAAATGAACTCTTCCTCAATTGTAGACAATGCTACACATTTCTATAATCTGGACTGCCAAGTCACAACTTCATCTGCAAATTTAATCATGTAGCCTGAAGTTGACTTTCTTGAGTCAATATCTCCAGCCATATCTGAGTCGGAATACCCCACCAAAATAGGTTTGTCACCTCCAAAACAAAGCCTCATACATGTAGTACTACGAAGATACCTCACAATTTGATCTTTTCAACCTCTTAGTAATATACACCGATAAATAATTAATTATTTCACTAAATCTCAGTTCTATAATATCAAAATAATTTTATATCTCTGAACTCAACCTCTAACATGTTGATATTTTACAGCATATTAATTAATAAAATGATTTTTACTCAAAATTAACACTTTAACTCTAAAAAATATTTTTATTACACCTATTAACCCACGCAGCATGCTCATAATCTTTAGTTAGAGTTACATATAATATTTCAAAAAGAGACATAAAACATAGACTACAAGAAAAATAATCAAAATTAGAGGGGAAGTTTTTACCACACTCAAATGCACAAAACCATTCTTGTAAAAAAGATGAAAAACAAAAATATAATTTGTGATAGTGAACATCACATCGCTCCTTTTAATATATTTTTTTTTTGTCATGATTGAGTTGCTCCTTTTAATATATTTTTTTTTTGTCATGATTGAGTTGTGTATATTAGGCCCATATGTTATCTTTACTTTTTGTGAAGTTTAACTTGGCCAAAATAAAATATTAAATTGAAAGTTAAATAAACTTACAAAAATACACTCAACCATATAAAGCAACAAAAAAAAAAATCAAACACAACCATTCAAAACAAATCTAATTCAACCATTCAAAGAGCATAAACCAATAAAACCTAGAGTGAAAAGATTATAATATAAAGGTGAAACAACCACTTGTACAGTAAATTGCCCTCACCTCTCCTAGGATTTGTGTAAATATAACCAATGGCCCATCTATTTTATAACTCAGCACAAACCTTCATCATTTGGATGTGTAATTTACTCCAAATTTTAGTGAATGACTTTAACTTTTATAATTCATTTGTTAGAACTTGAAAGTAGAGGGAAGCATGGATGTGATACAAATTGTTTTGGATTATACAATAAATTAATTAAGACAATGTTTTAAAATTATTTACATTCTATTAAAAATTTATCAAAAGTATTCATCAACTCCTTTATAATTTTTTAATGGATGAATTACCAATTCATTCACCATATTACTTTTCAAAAATTAAATATTTGTTATTATTTTAAAATAATTGTATTTATACAGTAAAAAACAACAATTGGATCTGTACCCAAAAAAAAAAAAAAAACAATTGGATGAATTTACTTCTGAATAGAGATAGATTAGATAGAATGGAATAAATAAATTCTTTTTCTTGTCCAAGAAAAGAAAAAATACAAATTATTTTTTCAATCCTACTTGAAGCTGAAGTTGTCTTTTTCTGTTATATTTCTCTCCAATAAACAAAAATGGAATCATAGTATAAAACCGCATACTTTGTTTATCTTATGTAACAAACAAACAAAAACGTAAGACGCCTACCACAAAATTCAACACTTTCTATCCCCTTTTAATCATTCAATCTCAACTCCACCTTCCATTTTCACTCACTTCACAATTCACAGTTTCACATACACAACACTCTTCTTTTTTTATTCACAATTCAAACCTCAAAACCGATGTCTGAACAAGGTATATTATTCCCTATTTTGAATCTTATGTTCATTCTTACCCTTCTGGGTTGCTTCAACTCAAATTAAAAATTTGATTTTTATTATTTTTACGCTCTTTTCTCATGTGGGGTCTTTTCCTTTTTGCAGAAGGTGGTGATGGGTCACCGGAATCTCAATCGTTGACTTCCTATGAAGAAGCATTGGAGGCTTTGTCCTCTTTGATCATCAAACGCACTCGTGCTGATGGTAGCAATATGGGTGATCAATTTGATGTTCTATTTGAGTATCTAAAGGTAAAGTTTTGAAAAAGTTTGTGAATTGGACAATTGGGTTTTGAGCATAGTTTTAAATTGCGATAAGTTATGCCGCAAGCCTTTATATTATGATAAAATGTGGACAAATGCAATCGATACAGCTACAATTGTCATTGCCATGCCTCATTGATATCCGAGAAAGATTTCGTTTAGATGGGTGAGTGCTTCTAATTCTTTGTTGATTTTATTTCCTTTTGCTTTGCATTCATATACTTGTTATTTTGCTCTTATTGAATTCACTTTCTATTATGTGTCTGATATATGCTTTGTCGAAGATGCATGCTAATTAGGCTTATGAATTTTGATAGCTTTGTGAATGATAGACTTGTTTTGCAATGAAATTATTCATATGTACTAGTACTTTTGTAATTTTCCTTATTTTGTGGAATAAGGAAAACCTACATTATATTGTTCCTTTTGTTGCAGCATTACTACTTACTTCAGTTGTTTGATTATCTAGCATATTCTTGTTGCTTCTGCAGTACAGAAATATGTGAAGAGAAATTTTTAGCATACTTCTGGTGGTGTTTGTTGGACTTTAGTCCTTTGAATCCTAATTTTGACATAATTAACAAACATACAATGTTCATACACCACATGATAAATCTAATATTTGAATTGAGCAAGATTTCAGGAACAACAATCCAATCCTACACACTTGGAACATATTGCTTGGAACACAAGAAATCAACAAAAGTTGATTTTTAACTGAAGTAAATCGATTGGGAAATCGATTTCATAACAAGGGTGTAAGGAAACACAACTGTTTGTGTCGGTATAATCGACTGGGCAATCGACTGACTGAATTAGAAATGAAAATTGCACAAGTCAGTAGCACCCCAGTTTTGAGGGTAATCGATTGACAAATCGATTATACATCTCACAAAGTAAACCTGATTGAAATACATCGATTGGGAAATCGATTGGACAAGTCACAGTGGAACCCCAGTTTTAAGGGTAATCGATTGGCAAATCGATTACTTAAATATCACTTGCAAAATAACCTTTCCTGTGACATACAAATCGATTGGACAATCTATGTTGTAAAATTTCAATCAAGTCAAATTTGGTTGCAATCGATTGGCAAATCGATTGAACTAAATCCCAGGTAAGAACGTTTTCAGACAAATACATACAAATCGATTGGCACGTCGATTAACATCAAAATAGCTGAGTCACTGACTTAACTCGCCTTCAAGATATTTGCAGCAGAACAGGTTTGATCCCCGTGTTTTAAATTTCTATCGAATTATTGTTTGGTAGATATATTAATTCTTTGGGTATGTTGTTATTAACGAAAAATACTTTATTTTAATTTTTTTATGCAGGTAGATGTTGCTATCATGGAGGTTGGATTAGGTGGAAAATATGATGCAACTAATGTGGTATGTATAGTTTTTATTTCAGTAGATATTTATTGGTCTGACATTACAAGACTACATGAGTAAATATTGAAACTTGGTATTTGTATTAGTTTTTCTAGAAGTTAATATCTTGGAACATGCTCATGTACATATGTTTGTATTTCAGGTTCAGGAACCTATTGTGTGTGGAATAACTTCCCTAGGGTATGATCACATGGAGATTCTTGGTTAGTTTTCTACTTTTGAATTCTAGGTAATTGCTAATTTAATGCAAGCTCATAGCTACAAAAATATACATTTAAAAAATTTACTAATGTTGATTGTTATGAACAAAATGTAAACAAAATGCAAGAAATGTACTGCTTTAAATTTGTAATTACCTTTTTATCCCCCAATCATTTCTATATTACCACTTTACTCATGTATGGTCAGTTTTAAACGACTTTGTCAAATTTAGTGTTGCCACTGTTAGTAATGTATAGCAGAGCTCTTAAGATTATTGTTAAAGTTGAGTTAATTTATTCTGAATTTTATTAACAGGAAATACTCTTGGTGAAATCGCAGGCGAGAAAGCTGGTATCTTTAAGGTAAGTTTTCGATGTCAAATATTTTTTTCTTATTTTCAAGAAGAAAAGTTCTTTTGTGTTGACTATGGACAATGTGCACTTTTTTTCGGATAAATTCCATGTATTTATTTGCTCATTTGTTTCTAGGATCGGGTACCTGCTTTTACAGTGACACAACCTGAAGAAGCCATGCATGTACTTGAAGAGAAGGCTTCTAAATTGAATGTATGTTCTTCCATGATGATGTTTTGCTTCTTTTGAAATAAATTTGGATGACTCGTCACTTGGCATAATCCTACAATATTTACGATTATTAATTCAAATTTTATTATCCATGCATTCAATCAGCTAAGCTAAGCAAATCATGCTAATTCCAGGTACCTCTTCAAGTGGCACGTCCGTTAGACGCCAAATTGCTAAATGGTTTAACACTTGGTCTTGAAGGCGAACATCAATTTTTAAATGCCGGTCTTGCAGTTGCGCTGTGCTCGACATGGTTGAAAAGGACCGGACATGTTGGAGACACACACTTCGATCAAACCGTAAGTTCAAAATGTAATTCTTCTTACGTCTTTTTTTTAGGCCCTACTGATGAAGTAGTTAATCTACTTGCATGAAGGGCGCTTTGCGGGAACAGTTCGTAAAAGGGTTAACAAATGCAAGTTTGCAAGGAAGGGCTCAGATTGTTACCGACAGGCACTTCAAGAGTGAACAATTAAATGAACTTGTTTTCTTTTTAGATGGCGCTCATAGTCTTGAAAGCATGGAAGTTTGTGCAAGGTGGTTTTCTCTTGCTATCAAAGAAAACAACCCGAACCAAACATTGTTTCGTCAGCAACCGAATAATCCTAAATCCTCGCATGAAGTAGTGAAGATGCAACATGTGGAAAGAGGATTCCAGAGAAAATCCGCTCCGGTACAGTATAAGCTGAGAAAATACCAATCAAACTATGCAGTGGATTCATTTAATTAGAGTTGATGATTCATTTCTTAATCGAACTTTGAGTTAAAGTCGTTGAATGACCTGCAGATATTGCTGTTCAACTGTTTGACTGTCCGAGATCCTCAGTTGCTTCTTCCTCGCCTGATGGAAACATGTGCTGATCATGGTTAGTAGTCTCTCGAAGGATTTTGCTAGGACGCAATTATCAAAATTGGTTTGGTACCACGGCAATTAAAAACTTCCTATGATTAATAGTTTTTGGCAAATAAGTGGCTTTCTTCTTATAAAGAAACAATTAAATTGAAATTGTAGGAGTCTATTTCAAGAAGGCGCTGTTTGTACCAAGTTTATCGGTGTATAACAAAGTCGGATCCCAAGCATCAACACTGTCCGATTCTCAAGTTGATCTGTCATGGCAGTTCAATCTTCAAGGAGTGTGGGAAAATCTCATGCAAAGCAACAAAGGTATTGATTCATGACATACAAATTGTGTTTTAAGAACTCATACTTCTAATTTGATTATTTGTGATTATTTTGTGGCTATAAAATGAATTTAGAACCATACTTATAATTGTTTTATGACCTTACTCCGTTATCCCGTTGGCTTATAGCAGGTAAAATTACCGACATTGTTTCTGAAGAGCTAAAAGATGATATGGAAATGAGTGCCAGTAATTGCGAACATAGTGCAGTGTTCTCCTCGTTGCCTATGGTAATCAAATGGCTTAGGGACAGAGCGCAACAAAATCAGTCGGTTCGTTTTCAGGTAACATAAATTACACCCAAGAGTTGCAAATTTCTGATTTCACATCTCAATTTAATAATGAGTTTAATTTTCATGAATTGACAGTGTAAAAAGTTTTACACAGTCGACAAATCATAACAAATCATGTAGGTGACTTTATAAGTAATTATGACAAAAGTTAAACATTATTAACGATCTAACGTTTGTGATTGATTGACGGTATTAAACATTAGTATAATGTGCACTTGATACACATTGTTGCATATTTTCTTACCATCTAGCTCACATTATGAGAATATCGACAGTGTAGATGAGGAATAAACAAACTATGTGAATGTAATACACACTCTTTTCAACACTCTAACGTTCGTTGAAATTCATCTAGGTCAATTGTTAGGTTTGGTATGACCTATTTCGAAAATAGTGGGATTTGCATGAATTTCAACAGATAATAGAAAAAAATGTGGAAACAAATGTTAGAGAATGTGTTAATAGTGTTACTCATAGTATTGCTCTAGAAAATATATATACATCTCGACTTATCAATCATGTCCGAGTATAGAGATCTAATATGAAAAATTTGTTTGATTGATGAATCAGGTCCTTGTGACTGGTTCGTTACATCTTGTTGGCGACGTTTTGAAATTAGTTAAGAAGTGATTCGATGGAAAAAATTTGAAGTTTCTTTCAAGATGGGCTTGCATTATAATTTCGAAACACACCAAGAAGTGCTGAAAAGTCCTAACACATGGGCATCAACCCTGCAGCTCTAGACTCCATTGGTTAATCCTTAGGATGGTGGTTTTCTATAGAGAAAATTTTGAAGAATTTCAGTTTTCAATTGTATGGTGGTAACTATTGATTTTCATATTCAAGATGGTTTCATAATTTGTTATCTTTTTTTTAATCTTTTCTCTCGAAGAATTGAAAAAAAGTATCATTTTCACTAGATTCAAGGCTTTGCAATTTATCCTTACTTATTTAGAAAGTAGCTTATAATATATTTCAGAATTTCGATATCAATATGATTGATTCCTATAGAATTGCCCTTTAAATGACATGCATTTGCTCCTTTAAAATGTTAGATTGTTTGGTTTTAATGAATGCAAATTAATTTTTATTAAAAGTAAGTTAAATGTAACGTAATTTATATTTGAATATGTCAAGGTAATGAACAATAAATTTGTTTATCTATTTATTTATGAAAGCTCTAAATTTTTTTATGGGAACTTTAAATATGTTAAAAAAAATTAATCAAAATCAATTTAATTTCAATGATTATACGAAGATGGAAAACATTGGAGCGAAGTTCCTTTACAACATAATAGCCTCATAAAGTCTATCTATAAACACTTCAAAATTTTTGATATTATACAAACCTTAAGCAAAAGTCTAAGAAAATTTAATTTATCCTAAAGCATTATTTACTGTAAGATTGCTATATTTTTTAATTTAAAAAATTAATTAATTTTAAATTTTTTTTATCTATTTATTATAATTTTTTTATAAAATGAAAATAAAAAAAAAAAAAATTAAAACAACTCATTTTCTTCAGCTCACAAGACCTGAACAGCATTTTTCTTCAACTCAACAAGGTTCCGATCGTTTTTCATGAGAAAGTGTTGTTTGTGTTAGGTAAGGATTTGGAGAGGAATTGTTATGTGGTAGTGATATTATAACCGAAGAGGAACATAATAATAGTACTGAAAGACAACATTTTTACACTGTGATGATGACTAATCTAATTTTATCTAAAGATGATAAGGTACGTGAATCAAACCTCAAAGTGTCCTACAAAAATTACTTATAAAATATAAATTATATGATGGCTCAATATCTACTGGATATAAAGATATATAATTCACAACTTTATTCCATTTTCTCTCTTGCTATCTACAAATTCAACCCATCTTTATTTTGTCTTCCTTAACTATCCATCACACAAAACTCTTCACGCTTTTCAAAGGTGACTGAAACGAAAGGGAAGATGGAGAACAATTTTTGAAAGTTATCTGATGGTAACTAATTAGTCATAATTAAAAAAGTATTATGAAATCCTGGTCATAATTTCAACTAACCCGCATTTTGACACTTAAGCATGTCATGTCTTCGGTTTTAGAAAATCAAAGTTTAGTAAGAATTAAAAGCAAAAAAAAAATATTAAATGAAAGGAGTATATTAAATAACAATATTTTTGTAGGAACGAAAATTAATTTTTTTTTTCTCTATCTCACAATCATTGTTGATTCAATATTTTATTTTTTGTTTGGACAAAAAGTACTATTGACCCAATATTTTATTTTTTGTTTGGACTAAATGTATAATATAAGACAAATATGAGTCATGTGTTAAATTTTTATTTTCTTCCTTAAAAAAAGTTTTCTATTTTCTTTATTAATCTTTTTATGTAGCTACACTACTATTTTGTTTTTAATATAATGTGGTTTAATTTAATCAAGTGACAGAACTCAAGCGATTAATAATAAATTATTCAGGAGAACTCAAGTTCCAATTTTGGTTGGAACAATTATTGACCAAACTTTACATACCTCTAACTGAAATTTGAATTGGTAATTGTAAAAATTATTTCTAGGTTGAAATGTGGTTGTTAAAAACTTTCAAGTATGAAAGATGACCATAAAAATCTTTTAAGAGTTGAAAAGTGAAAATTGTAATTGTTCAAGATTTTATTAAGAGAAAACGTGCAAAGGAGAATGTTTTAGTTTTGAAGCTCATAGAAGACTAGTCTGAGTTGAGTGAATTAGTACACTTTTGTGTGTGAATTTTTTATCCTTATCTTTAATTATTTGAATGTACATATCACACTTCACTAAATTGTTTTTATTTACAAGTTTAATCTTGAGTTAAGAATGTTTTGGTCACTTAAGAGTTTACTAATCAACTTTTGATTACCAAATTTAATCTTGAGTAAATATCAATTAAAGTACAAGAACTAAACTTTAAAAGGATCACATTTCAAATCCCCTTTCTTGCGACTACTCATTCCACTTGAAATATCTCTCTGAAAGTGACAGGTATTGAAGTACAACTATCAATCACCCAATTCTTTCAACAAAATTAATAGTATCATACTCATCAATAACAAGCAAGTTATCGAATGTTACATTAGTATTGTCTTCATCGATATGTTCTTTATTTTTTTTCTTCTGTAACTTTAGTCGTAATTCTCTTTTTTTAAAAGCCAACAATTCCTCTATATATGAACATTTTTATCAAAAGTGTAACTCTTAATAACTTTGTACTTGTTTTTAGAATTGCTTCTACTTTGGTCTCTATAACCTTAATATCAGTTCTTGTTTCTTCCCCTTGATTCAGTAACCAACACTTCTGACTGCGACAGAGAATCTTGAGAATTTCTCATCATCTCTTCATTGAAAATACTACTTTTGACAAGGTCCATTTACAAAACACCCTTAGGAGTACAATAAGAAAATGACATTTTGAAAAAATTTCGAGTCAAACAAGGAACATAGAAGTAGTAAAGCCTAAGTTTCATCATCAAACATAATACCCATGGCAGATAGGTGATTCATAATTCCTAGGAAATTATTCAAACGATATCTCGATGAAGTCACTTCTTGAATGTTCAAGGTTAACAACTTCTTTATCAAGTACATCTTGTTATTTCATGTCTTCTTCACATAAATCTGCTCAAGTTTATCCCACAATGATTAAGCATTTGTATACCTAATAATGTGATTCGACCCTTTATCGTCGATCCACTAACAAATTAATCCACATGCTTGTTTGTATTAAAGTCAAATGATCAATAGTCTTATCAATCGATTTTGTTGTATTGAACACATGTTGAGAAAAATTCTTCCCATAAAACAGATCCTTCATCTTACTTTTTCAAAGGAAACAATTTGAACAAGTCAATGTTATCATCATACGAGTTATTTGACTTCCTTAATTTACCACAAAATAATTATCACAAGAGACCAGAAACTCCAATGCTAGTTGTTAGGACTATAATGTCCAACAAAATATTTGGAGCTCACTAAATTAAATATTTCTTGTGCAAGCTGAATTGAAAATTACCAACGAAAAAATAATAACAATAAAGGAGTAAAAAGTTATAACTAAAATACCTCAAATTTAATATGGAAAATCCACAATGGTAAAAATCATGAGTGGTTCAGACCAAAAAAGTAACTACACTATATCAAGTATTTATTTAAGCATACAATAAATTATCAGTAAATGAATGTCATTCCCAATTTTTAATATAACTTTAATAATTTTTTTTTCTATAATACCCTTCAATAATTACTATGTGCACAATTTACGGAATATTGTTGTACTTTACATTGATAATAGTGAAAAACTCAAGCAAATAGTTAAAATAATTAATTTAATAAAAACCTTAAACGATATTTATTGTAAGACGTAGGAAGTAATAAGTACAACTAAAAGTCTTTCTAATACCTAAATAAAAAGTCTTCCATTTAGGACAATTTTTTTTTTGCAAGTCAATAAATAATTTTGGGATGAAGAAAATAAAGAATAATTGAAGAAATGAAGTAAATATCTCCATTGTATATGATCTACTCTTTGTCAGGAATTGGATGCATGATATGTGAAATTGGATACTGGCAATATTTGAATACGACGACAAAAAAAAAACACATTTCATTAAATTGTTTGAGTTTGAAGTAGGGACCTCTAGTGTGGGAGAATTACACCACCCAGATTGATTTGTTGTTTTCATTGGCCAGAAGAATAATTATTGCAGTGATTTCTTTTCACTATGGAGACACAAGAAACACAGTTTTTCAAACCAACCATTGTCTAGTAGTAATGGTAATAGAAAGGCAACAATGTGAAAGTTTACATAATAATATAAATGTTTCCTCTTATAAATTGTATTAGTATATTCTTTTTAACTTTTCAGTATCGTTGCGTGGACTATATTGCACATGTATGTTCCTTCCTACTAAAGTGTTCTTGACTTAGTATTTGTTTATTAACGTTTGTAAATATAATTTTAAATAAATTTATTTTGTAAATGTATTTTTGGTTAAAATTAATTTTTTTTAATATAATTTATATTTAGATATTTTTTAAAATTCAATTTTGAAAATGAAATTTATGTTAACAATGAAAAGAGGAAGAAAGAGGAAGAGGAGAAACAACCATTCTAGGGTTTCATAACATATAATGAACCAAAACTAAAGTTAATAAGGTTACAATGAGTATATATATAAAAGAATAGAATTGTCTAAAATACCCTTACTACTAATATATAATAATATTATCTAACATCTCCCCTCAAACTCACGATGCATTAACATGGAGCATCGAGAGTTTGTCAACTAAAAAAAACGAAAACGTTTAATGGAATGCATCTTTGTATACAAATCAGCAATCTGTAAAGAAGAAGAAACAAACGGTAGAGTAATAGTTCCATGTTGAAGATGATGACGAGTAAAATGACAATCAATCTCAATGTGTTTGGTGCGTTCATGAAAGACCGAGTTGTGAGCAATTTGAATAGCACT